>NW_017670649.1:376516-411589 GCF_001879085.1 Nicotiana attenuata | reverse complement strand
CATGTCATCACTCTCAAATTTATCCTGCAATACATCAAACATATATTGATATCCAATATGATCGCAGAAACTCCATGTGATAGAAGAAAACATAGTTCTACAATAAAGCTTGAATTAACAAATGCCTTAGCTTTATTTCAATTTTGTAAATAAAGCTACCACATGCCAAATACTATATGAGATTTTTGAATTCCGATACTTGGATTATAAGCATGTACATAATGAAATTTTCCTGTTTCATACACAACCAAGGTGGTAAATTATAAGGAATAAGTACCACAGGCCAAATACTATATGAGGTTTTGGAATTCCGAAATGGCTGGAATCCATCACTAGCAAGTCCAAGTAAAACATTATGAGGCTCAGCCGCAAATGAGGGATGAAGTTCATCAAATGATTTCCATGCCATTGAATTAGCTGGGTGCCTCATTATTCCATCGTCAACCATTTTATCATGATGCCATGTCATTAGAGAAGATGTCTTTGCAGACATATACAACCTTTGAAGCCTAGGCTACAGTGGAAAATAGCGTAGAATCTTTGATGCTATTTTTTTTACCATTCTTATTATTCTTTGCTTCGCCGCTATGTTTATCTGTTTTCCATCTGGATGCACCACAGACTTTACAGGAATCAAGTAAGTTATCTTCCTTCCAATATAACATGCAATCATTTATACAAGCATCAATTTTTTGGTAGGAAAGCCCAAGGTCACGAATCACCTTCTTTGCCTCATAATATGAATTTGGCAAATTCGCTCCATCAGGCAACATCTCATCCTTCAACATTTTTAATAACATTGTAAATGACTCGTTGCTCCAACGACCCATACTTTTTATGTGAAGCAGTTTAATCAAAGTTGAAAGCTTTGAAATTTTCGAACTTTGGTATAGTGGCTTCTCGAAATCTTTCAATAGGCTATAAAACTTTTTGGCTTCAACATTTGGTTCTTCTTGAAGTAAATCATTGTAACCAACATCAGCAATGCCTCCATCATGATTAGGATACAAATCCCTCAGCATTTCATGTATTTCATCCTCATCCTCATGATCATCTACTTCATTATCATCTTCAACTTCGAATTCCGTTTGTGGCTCACCCAAAACTTCTCCATGATGATACCAGAAAGTATAATTTTTAATTATTCCATATACTTTCAAATGTGTCTAGACTGTCTCACGTGTTCCTAATGTTGTGTTACAACATTTGACACACGGACATCGTATTTCATATAATTCTCCTGTTCTTCTAAAGGCATAATCCAAAAACTTTTGCACCCCGATTAAGTAGGTTTCGTCAAGTCGGTTATCAACAAGTTGCATCCATTGCTTACTTGGTGCCATAACATTGGATAGAAAATACAAAATAATATTTAAAAAAATTAAGATCAGAAAAGCATTAAGATGCACATTACTTATGAATGAAAGTATTAAGATGCACATTACTTGTTATTACACTTGTCAAACTCATCTTTATGACTAAACTTCATGCGATTTCACAAGAATGAGATAAACTACAAATTGATATGCATAACATATAACACACATTTGCTCAATCAAAATGAGAAATTGCACATAAGACACTTTAAAATTAAATTACTGATTTTCTATCTTATCTTTCTTAAATTAAAAAAATGATACAAAATACCTATCATTCTATTGTTAAAAAAATTGTAATGATAGTTATCTTGTGAGACATTAGCTATATTTGTCACTTTTTTTTTTAATCAAGAACTAGCTATATATATATATTTGAAGTATGAAGTTCAACCATATCCTAAGGACACCTAAAAAAAACCTACAAGAACAAAAACATGAAATGCTATTTTTCTTCAACATAATCAAAAACCGGCACGAACATGTAGGTTTTGAGGCTTTGGAATGTGCAGGTACTGCAGCTTCTAAGTCTGAGAATATGAAATTTTCATGTGGAGCTAATACTGGATTTTTCAAATCTACTGTTGCTTTGAAACCTACAACTGCAGTGCATGCAACTGGGGATCAAGCTAGGCAGGTGCTTGACTTCTCAGGCAACTAAAGAGCTAGGAAAATTCTAATAGTAAAGGAGACTCTAATGTTCAGAATGTAACAGATGGAATACCCAACATGCATGGTATGCCATATAATATAATTGGAGTGGAACAACAAGCAAAAGAAACAGAAGTGGGAGGTATGCAGGCTGTTCAAACAGATGCACAAAATAATTCTAGTGGTAATCTTGATCCAAACACACGAGCAGCACATTTGGGAGCTACTGATGTGAACAAAGAGATGCTTGCACACGTTGAAAAATTGTCTAAGGTTGATGGAGTTACAAAAATAATAGCTGGGGGTGATTGGATAGAGGTGATGAGATCTCCTAGTAGGAAAGGTACATCTCCAGTTGTGGAGGCTAAGTGACAACATTTGAGTGTAACAGGAGTTCAGCAGAATAGTATCACTCCAAATTCTTTTGATGCACTTGTAGATGAGGAGGAAATTGGAATCAATTCATCAATAGTAAATGGTACTATGGTTCAGCAGCAAATTGTCCCATGTACTAGCGGTGAAAAAATTGTCCAAGGCAACGAGCTAATGTGGTATTAGCACATACTGCACATTCCACTGGAAGGAAATCAGAAGTATGCACAAGCATAGGAGCAAGGATGTGTATAAAGACATTTGATGATCATTCACATGCTAAAACCTTGAGGTGGAGGCTGGTTATACAAACCAAGGTCATATCTCAAGTGTTAAAATGCAGCAGTTATTATACACAGTCACAAGTGAAGGTCACACAAAGTGGTGGAGGCACGATGAAATCACACAAAACACTCAGTCACATATGCAGGTCAAGAGGGTCCCTTTGGATTTGGAACTCAGTATCCAGTATACTTTATACTATGATACTCCATAAAGGATGCCACGCAAAGAGAAACTCAAATTCATGCAGGAGTTCACACGTAAAGGTTATCAAAGGAGGCAGACTTAACCATGTTTCAAATGTCTTTAGCAGTGTACTAAATGAAGCTGGGAAGGAAATCATTCATCTACAATATGCAGGTTCTTATCATGAGATCAACCAAGGCAATACAAGCAGCTGGGCAGTAGCATATCAAAATGAATACCAAGATCATATCAAGGGAAATCAATATGGCTATGCGTGCAAAATATGGGCAGTGGTTAATTCTAACAGTTCGAGCAAAATGCAGCAGCATCCCAAGGTTAATGAGCTTGCTGGGCTAGCTATTAGACTTATAAACTACACTAGACTTCGTGTGCTATCATTGTTGAGCTTAACTATCATTATAGCCAGCTTTATGTGAAGTTTGAGGTTTATATAGTTAGTTGTACTTTTGTTTTGCATGCATATCAAATTAGCAGCTTTCAAATAGTGATGCCCGCTCACTAACTTTTGAAAATTTCTACTGTAAATGTAGTTGCCATTTAGGTGGTTGAATAAACTATAGCACTGCCCTGTCCCCTTTTCCCTGTCTTTTTGGTCTTTTGACTTTTGAGTAGCAAAGGAATTTTAAAAAAAAAAAAGTAATGGAACCAGTTTGCCCCACCTGTAGATAGTGTGGCTCCGCCATCAAGGCTTAAATACATAACAATATCATGGAAATGACATTTTCACTTTTCTGCTACAACTTGATCTTTTTAGCTTTTGAATTTTGGTCCACATGTGATATAGTAGCTCATTTAACTCTTGCTTTCTCTGGTTAGACCCACCATGTTATGCTTAACTTTGTTACTTACTTGCTAAGTATCCATCTGACTTACTGTTGATACAAACCAGAGCTTCTCATTGGAGAAATGGAGTGGAAAGAAATGTTACATGTTAGCCGCAAGGTCGCTTAAGATTGTTTGGGCTGACACGCCTAGATATTGGAGATGGATTTCCCTTCCCGAGTCCAGGTATTTCAAATCACAAGTAACTTTTGATATTTAAGTAGCAAACTTGTAGCACCTTTAATTTCTAAATGTTAAGAAGATTAGAGATCTTTTTAGGAGATAAAGTATCATTTTTTTCATTTGAAGTTGATTTTGTGTATGTATATGGAAACAGGACCTATGGATTTGGAAACCAACCTGCAGAGAGCTCAGTAGGGATTACTGGGCATGAACGAGAAACACACAGTTTATTTGGACCCTCAGGGAGGTCGGAGACACAGGTACCAAGTAGTCCCGAGACGCTTAGGAATATTCACCCACCACATGGCTCATATATTGAGACACGAAGTGGATACACCCTATGAACCGGAAGGCCGTTAACTCTCAACTTTGATAATAGGTTTTATGTAGTTTTCAATTTTTATTTCTTTCATTATCGAGCCCAGGTATTACTTCATACGTAGTCACTGGTGGCTAGCTAAAGTAACAACACATGAAGAGTTTGGACTAGATGATCAAGAGGAGGGTCATACCTCAGATACATAGGAAGTAATCCAAATAACTACAAACATACAATTGCAGCAACAAACCCACGCAGGTACTCACAAAAGGAACAACTGCACACATGATCGTGGATTGTGCAAAGGTGCAGGAAACACTACTGAAAGCAGGTCCTTCTTTTGGCCAACTTCCTAGTGGTGGTATTAGTACTTAGTGCTCAATCCACTGGAGGGCAAGCTGGGAAGGCATACGCATGATAACAAATGTCACAAGAGCTGGAAATAAGGTATCTAGTTTGTTGTTGATGAGGCAACACTTTCTAGCTAGAATTTTGGAGGTTATACCATATGGTACAGCAAGAAACTCAGCTCATATAGACATTAAGATATGCAAGGACCACAGCAGAGCTAAAAATTCAAAACTCCACTCATGGATCACTTGTGAATTAGGAATGAGAAAAGGCAAGGACAACTCAGAAAATGACCCGTGGACAGTATATGCAGCAACAACAGATAGGCGTACCGAGAATCCTGAAGGTTCAGAAATAAAGGAATGCAACAGAACAAGCAAGAATGAACTACAAATGCGTGAAACTGCAATACCTGGCTATATTTGTAATAGGCTAGTTTTTATACATGTTTTAGACCTTATTAGTCATATTATTATTAGATCATATTGTAATATCAATATTTGTCCTCACAAGTCCAAAATTGATAATAGGATCGATGTAACGCACATACATTATCGTCTTACTCCTGTCGATGCCCCCTTTTTCTTGCGAAATCGGATTTACGACATTTGGGAGGACAACTCTTTTCCCCTTTGGGGAATTGGGTTGAAGGAGTTTGAAGAGTCGCCACCTAATGATTAAGTGCATTAGGACACTAAAAAGGGTTTGAGTTGAAAAACTAGAGTTTGGGTAAGGGCTAGAAATTATCTCGAGGGGAAGGTGTTAGGCACTCCTCAAGATCCACTAGTGTGGTTCCCGGCCATGCTACAATTGTGACTTTAAAGAAAATAAGACAATTTCATATAGAGACTGCAAGTAGGTATGCATAATGGTTAATAAACATGCTGAAATTAGGGACTAGGTGGTTTCATAATTGTCTAAGAGAATGTCTAAATGCAGAAAATCAAATAAAGAAGTGGATGAGCAGAATTTTAGAGGAAGAGAATAGTGCAGAAAATTAAGGAGGAATTTAGTGACTGAAACGAGAGGCAGAATTTTAAAGAACTAAAATTACATTGATAAAATAATAACGGAATTACATAAGGAAAAGGGGTCCTAGGTTTGTAAAATACATGGATCATCCACACAACACTGGTAGCCCATCGTACGCATGGTGTTATCGCGTGATCATCATCTCCATGTCTACCCTTCTCACCCCGTTAAGGTATTAAACGCGGAATGGTATCATTACTTATTGCATGCTATTACCCGCCCTGATCCTATCAGTACCGGAGGCATTTAGGACTACTAATCCTAAAGGGAAGGGATGTTGGCCTTTATAGTTTCAAAGGGAAAAATACTAAGGCGACAAGCAAGAACACATATAATAAGTATGGGGAAAGCACATAAACAAATAAGGCTCAAACAGGCCTCCATAGATCAAAGAAAGAGCATATAGTTTAGCATGTCTTGCACGTACTGATTAGGGTCTGATTAAGCTTACAAGTTAAAGCATGCTGATTTATCACATATTTTTTAGATTAGGAGTCCGAATTAGCCTTGGCTAGATGTAGTTATCAAAATTGATATAGTTAGCCAATTACCTACCAGTTTGCCTAGGTGAAACTCATAGACAGAGTACCTAACAATGCAGGAGTATACTAATTTTAAGAAAAAGGGTTACTGATTCTAGAAAGGGATCTGCAGATTTTAGGATTGATTTTAGATTCCGAAAACGAAACCAATTCATTTAGTTTAGTCCTATCGGCATGGTCTCTACGTGTCGTCGGTTTTAACAGCTACAACAGTCCTATAAACATGATCTCTACATGGATTGATTATTAAACCTAAAGTTGTTTGCCTAATGGCGTACATATGCAGAAATACAGAAGGACTTATAGGCATGTTTTCTAGATACTGAAATGCAGAATTATAGAAGATCCTATAGGCATGCTTTCTAGGCGGATTGATTATTATTAAACCTGAAGTTGTTTGCCTAATGGTGTGTAAAATGCAGAATTATAAAAGGTCCTATAGGCATGCTTTCTAGATGCTGAAATGCAGAATTACAAAAGATTCTATAGACATGCTTTCTACCCTTCACATGCATTCATTCCCCATCCCTTTCCACTATCCATCCCAATAGTTATTACAGACCGAATGAATCAAAAAGAAAGTAAAAAAAAGAAAATTACATCAGCAGTTGCAACTACATCTAATCAGCCTAATTCAGACTCAAGGTCCAACAATATGAGATAAATCAACTTCTAGGATCAGATTTCCAAAAGACTTTCTCATATTTGGAGTGTGTCAAAGTTCCCAAGAATCTCATAGGAACTCCGGGCAATGCTTACACCCCAAAACATTCAGAATCAAGAACATAGTGCAGTGTGAAAAGGCCATCTCTCAGATGTCCAAGTTCAGAGGGAACTCAGGATCCCAAAGCAAGGCTCATAAGAGAGGGGCAGGACTTAAGATTCTAGGAATAGGTGTAAGTGCATAAGGGGAAAGGGGATCAGGGTGAAACAGGGTAGACTGGTGGTCATGCCCAGCAATTGGGATGCTGGCACACCCCTGACCAGCCTACCAGTCAAACATTAAGAGTTTGGATCCATTGTGGATCAAGCCAAGGCCTGGACAGTAATTAGGGTACTGTCAGGCCAAGAGCTTAACTCAGCACATAAAAAAAAAGGAAGTAGGGGTAAAGGATTCATAACGGAAATAGAAGCAAAGAAACAAGATATGAAGCAGAAATTACAGCATATAAGCAATAAAGTAAACAAGAAGCCTGAAGCTGTAAAATAAACACATAGGAGGTGAAGCAGAATACTTAAACAAAGAACATACCTGTTTCAAAGAAAATAAGTAAACAAAAGTAGTCTTGAAAAAAAAACCGGATTGCAAACAGCAGTTCCAAAAGATCTCAAGTAAAGCAGGATTATAAAGCAGTATTGCTCGAAAAGTGAGTTCAGTGTGTGAGTGATGTATTTTCAGTATTTCTGATTACCAGAGAATTTTCTCGTCGTAAGAAAGAGGAGGACCAGGTCCTTATATAGTTTTTGAAAACAAGTGAGGTAGGCAAAGGGTGCACAAACATAGAAACTAATCAATCAGCATCAATTAAGACAACTAGACTCCTTTAATTAGGGGGTCTAGGTCAAACGGCTAACGAAAAAAAAAATCTTAAGGTAAGAAAACCATGTAGTGCACAAATAGGGTCAAGTACGTAGTTGGTAATTAAGGAAAGATGGAATAGTAGTGTTAAAAATAAGGTATCAGTTTGTAAATTAGTAAAAGGATCCCGGATCACAAAGAACTTCAGGTAATTAAGGAAAGAATAGTTCAAACATTGGTACAGAATCACAGGAGAGATACAAAAGACCAAGTATTTATGGAAGACATCACAAGCCTAGGATTTTTACACAAAAGAATCAAAATAAATAGCCAGTAGAGTAAAAGAGGGGTTCAATCGAAAGAAGTCAGTGCTGAATCACTAGCATGATTAAAGGGATTTCAAAATCAATCCTGGGTGAAATCTTTTTGAAAGGGAAGTTTTTTTTCCTCATATATAAAGCATACAGTTCAAACAAAAGAAAATCTTAACAATGAATTTTTTTTTTAGAGTCACAGGCAAGTAGGTTTTCGAGTTCGATTCCAGGCTCGCAGTGAGTCTGGAAACCTAGGGTTCCGAAGTGAAACCCTAGTGCTATCTACCCAAAGAAAAGGCCCCAAATTTTAGGGTTTCAAGTAGAATCAGAGGTGAGAAATCATTGAGAGAGGCAAACATACGTGATAGCAAACACATTGATTCAAAGGCATGCTTGAGAAAAACTTGGAACTTAAACACATCTCAGAAGACAGTATTTAGCAGGAATACCAACACAACTCAGTAACATGAAACAAAATCAAAAAGCATGAGCTTAAACACATATAGCAAAGAGTGCAGAACAACAACCTAAGTTAACATGTGAACAAAGAACAGCAAAAGGTCTTGCATAATCAGAAGAGAAATAAGAGAATAAACTCGAGCACAATAAAAAATAAACATACAAGTATAAAACACACATAAAGAGACAACAAAAAGTCAGAAAATCTTTAAAGAAAACTTTTTCCAGAAACCCTAAAAATCGAATTTGAATAATCTTAAAAGGAAATTTGGGGAAAAGCCTTAAAACGTCAAGTAAAGACCAAACATGGTACAGATCTATGAAAAATAAGTAAGTGTAGAACCTTAGAAGGCTTAAGAATGGCAGAAAAGACCCTAGAATGAGATGGTCTTGAGGAAAGTCGGATCCTGAGTCGAAGAGACTCATATTGCCTTGAACACGCCGGAAGATGGCCGGAGAGGCCATAGATCTTGCAGATCTAAGACAGATCTAATAGGAAGCCATGGAGGTCAGGCCTCCAATCTTCGGGTAACTCAAGTTTAGTGGTGAGGGAGAGGGAGCACAGGCCATCCATGGCCAGGAGTGCCATGGATTCCGGTGGAAGTAGGACGGAAGCCGGTGGAATTAGGGTTAGGGTTCCGGAGAGGGCTAGAGAGAGTTTGAGAGATGAGAGTTCAAAGGCGGCGTATCTGATAGAATAGATAAGGGTTAAGTGGGGTATGGAAATTAAAAAGGAAAGAAGGGATCATGGCCGTTGATCAAAATGATCAACGCCCAAGATTAAAAGAGGAACCGGGCGGGTATGAAAACGGGTTGTGGGTTTGGGTTGGCATTTGAAATTGGGTCGTTTGATAGGGGTGGAATTGGGGGGTTAAATTGAGGCTATAATTGCAATTGGAAATGGCTATGTATTAAATAACCAATTTTTTCCCTTTAATTTATATAAAAATAGTTAAAATTATTTTAAAAACAAATTAAAAGCACTGAACTAATTAATAATATATAAAAATTAATATAAAAATACTGAAAATAATTTTATAATTGTAAAATGCTATTAATCGTAATATAGGCTATGATTGCAATTTTATGCAATTTTAGTTTAAAATGTCAAATAAATTTTTATAAAATATGAAAAAATCACCTTTATTATATTTTGGTGTAAATATGAGGATGGAAATAAATTATTCACAAAAAATGATAATTTTGAGAATAAATATGGGATTTGTACTGCTAAAATAGACAATAAATTGATTTTAAAAATCTTAGAAAAATTAGGGAAAAATACCAAAACTCTTGGGCATGCTTATATATGCATATTATTTTAAGAGTATTTTGAGTACAAAAGATTACATAGGGAAAAATTGGGTATCAACAACTCCTAGTAAGACAACATGCTACTTTGTTTTTTATTATTATGTATATAAAAACTAGCCCTAGGCTCATAGCCTAGTGGATTACTTAAAAAAATGGATAAGCAAGCACACAGTTCCAATATTCCACACATAAATCAAAATAATAACTTAAATTAAGCAAACATTGTCGAAAGGGTGGAATAAAATGCTCTAAAATCTTAAGGTCTCAGTAAACATCGGAAAAATGTTTACTGAGAAATGCAATTTGCAGTGATGATTCTCAGATTATTGTATCCTCTTGCTTATATACTAGACATACTTAACGGTCAATAAAAATTGCTTTATTTTCTTTTTTACTATATTTAAAGGAAAAATCAAAAACTCAATAACCCAAAGGCTAACAGAGTAACGCCAAATCCAGTAGTCTTGAATATTACTTCCATTGCTGAACCTTGATGTCCATCGTGCAAAGGTAAAAAAAGTAAAAATTCGTGGCTAAACCTTTAATGGCCATCCATGGCCAAATTAAGTGTCAATCAGAACTTACTCATAAATCACAAAGAGGTAATAAGAAAAGGAGAAATAGAGATAGAAACTAACTTAGAAGATGGGCCCGTCACAAATCTGTCGTACGCCGCCTGTTGCCTTGCCGTTCGCCGCTTGCTGCCGTCCACCGTCAGTCGCGCGGATGTTGCAGAAAACAACTAAAGAAAAAAAATTGTAGAACCCTTTTTTCAATTTCTGATTCAATTGGGAAAAACAAGCACAAAGAAGAAAGAAGAAACAGAACTGATTAAAGAAAAAGAAATTGAACTCACTATTGATTAGGCGGATAATCTAAGAGAGATGAATTTTCGCACCAACCTAGCTTCTAAGTTCTCCGCAACTTTTGAATTTTGATGAAGACTAGCAGCGAGCCTCTTAGGAATTCTGATGAAGATTAGCAGCGAGCCTCCGCAACATAAATTAAGCAAATATTATCGGAACCCTACTTTTTAGTTTTGCTCTTAGGATAGAAGTTTAGGGATTTTGTGAAACTATTTTGGGGGATTAAGCGTGAATGTGAATTTGGAGGGATTACCCTGAAATTTTGGAGCGTTTTTTCTTTTTTACTTTAATTTTTTATCGTCAGTTCGCGCGATATCCCGCTGAAATCAATTATTAGAGACCAGATATTAAATTTTGTATAGACCAGAATAAGTCTGGTCGTGTATTTAGAAAATAAATTTTCCTTTTAAAGACCAAAAAAAATTCTCATCCCTAAAAGTACACTTTTAGGGACCATATTTAAAACTTGTCGCTAAATGCTGGTCCGTAATAAGGCTTTTTCTTGTAGTGTCAGTTTCAGCTTTCAGTATATTGCCTTACATACTCGGTACATTATTTCGTACTGACATCCCTTTTCTAGGTGCGCTGCATTTCATGCGTGCAGGTTCAGACAGACAGACGGGTAGACCTACTCATTAAATGTGCCCGTGTTCAGCTTGATCGGTAAGCTCTATGCCTTTGGAGTTGTCGGGTGTAGAACCTTATATACACCTTGTATATATATGTATATATGTTATGAGTAGGTCGGGGAGCTGTTCCGATCACAGTATATCCATCAGTAGAGGCTTGTAGACATATCATGTCAGTTAGTGCAGTATATTGGGCTTGCATGCCTTGTAGATATATTTGTCAGCTGTAGTAGTTATGACGGACATATCGGCCCAACTTTATATCGATATTTAGTCAGCATTCGCAGTTGTCTTGCAATGTGGCCCATGGCCAATGTATGACATCACATGTTTAGAGTTCCTTAGTCGCAAGTTGGTACACAAGGATAGGTGAGGCACCAGGTGCCAGTCTCGCCCCCAGGTTCGGGGCGTGACAAAAGTGGTATCAGAGCCGTTCCGTCTTAGAGAGTCTACAAGCCGTGTCTAGTAGAGTCTTGTTTATGGGTGTTTTGTGCACCACACTTATAAGTAGGAGGCTACAGGGCATTTAGGACTGTCACTCTTTCTTCTTACTCTAGATCGTGTGGTAGAGCTCACTTATAAGAATTCAAATTCCAAACTTCTATTTTATTCGTAATAAGTCGATGCCTACATTCAGAAAGACGATTGATAAGAGATATAGCTGTGGAAGTGTTGAGTTAGACGAACTCGATTTTGCATCTTGCTTATGATGAGTAAATGAGAGGTCTTCAACAGATCATGCGTGTACTAAAAGGTGTACGGTTCTTGATAAGGAGCTTTTAGGAAAGAATACTTATCCATTCTTTCAGTAAAAAGGAATAACGGAATCAGAAGTTAGACACGAGTTGCAGCAAGTAAAAGAAGCAAGGTGAAGAAGAGTACGAGGTACCCAGTTAATAAAGATTATCATTATTTACCATTCGGGAAGGGAGATATAAGCATTTTGAATTACCTTCAACAATAATAGATGTACGTATAATCGACCACACCTATCTCAGTCATGCCCTATGAGAGCTAACGAATATGGTTTAAGAGAAGGACAGGATAGCAGGATCCGACTGGGGTTAGAGTAACCCAAAATGATGAATGGATGGTTTGCGTTAGTTGACATTTCCGAAGGATATTACAAAGGTGCTAATGGATCTCCTTGTGAGATACCTAGATGGTGCACTCTAAAATAGTACAGCTAGATACGAGTACTACAAAGACGTGCACTAGAATCCTGGAAGGGGCAAATATTACCTTAGTGTGACTCCCGTCCCTAGTAGAGAAAGAATGTTTGGAAATTCGAAGAGCCAATGGATGGAGCAAGGGGAGCTAAAAGAAAAAGAATGTTTTGTTCGAATTTTCAGAATAAAGTGATAGATAGAAATATTAGCAGGGAAGTACGAAGAGGGATAATGAAGCATTATGAGTGAGATGTGATACATGGATGGCAACGATAGAGTGTTACAGAATCTATAGTCAAATGAAGAAAGAGACGATATGTGATGGGCCTTAAGACAACAAAAGAGTATAGGCCATACAGTCACATCCTCATTTCGAGAAATAAGTTCGCGACTTTAACGTGATTAACAGAAGGAAAAGTTAGACCCATAGTAATAGGAATCAATATGGACTGGTGAACAAGATAAACTAAACATGAAGTAAGAACTGAGTGATTTGATAATGGTCATTTAGGGAGATGCTTTCCTAAAGCAAGCAATATGAGCAAAGTTAAGCTTAAGGGACTGTATATGCTAGTTACACTAAGTGTCACCATCACAAGTGAGGAATTTTGTTATCTTTGGTACAGAAGGATTACCGCAAGGCGAGTAAGGGTCATTGATGATGTGAAAGGACGCCAAAGATAAAGAGGAAAAACATCTATAGGCAGGTCGTCATAGCTCCAAGTCTTAGTACTCTCCTAAAGGGAAGAATATGGGATGATAAAGGAAGAATGCGATAATAATGAGAAAGGGATGAGATTGCACTTATCCAAATGTTACAAATATGCTATGATTCCAGAACGTTAAGTAAGCATGACGTCAAAAAAAACGAAGTAAGGGTTCCTGCCCGGGATGTTATTCATAGATAAGGAGCCAGTACGTGAGGTAAGTTAAGACAAGGAAATAACCCAAGAAAGATTACGCGGAATATGAATATGAGAATGGGCCGACGAGTAGTTAGTAGTTGATTCAGGAAGAGCCTAATTATGACTAGATAAGAAGTTATAGACAAATTAGCAGATCATGCAACATAAATGTAGTAAACCCCAACATGGAGAATTTAGCCCCGCAGTAAAGTCATTATAATACTTGAGATATATTCAAATAGGATTCGGGTTAGTTAAAGGTTCCGTATGAGTATTACGGGGATAAAAGAAAGTGCCACTGGGAAGACAGTCAAAATATCAATTCAGCAGCAACCCTACAAGCACAAGGGCATGGAGGTAAGAAACTACGGATGATTATAGGCAAGGAAGGACATCAAAAGGTCCGTAATAAGCTCACAACTTTACAAGAGTCAAGGGTTCTCCCTAAGTATTACAACGAACGACTAGCTGAGAAAATAAGGAAGAAGGCTGCAACCTAAGCACAATAACCTAAAGAGGAAATGGTCGTGTAACAACAGTCTCCCAACAACATTGTAAGCACTCCAAAGGAAAGTGGCACCTACCATGGCTAATGAGCGGGAAGTAAAACTAAAAGTAATATTCGAGATCATATGAGTTGCACGAAAACTCTAGCATGTGTAGGCACTAAGATAAGCTAAGTATTGACGCAACAAGGGGCAGAAAGACCGGGAAAAGTAATAGCTTACATTGAAAGAAAGCTAAGATGGAACGAAAGAAATTATTCAATTAATGATCCTGAGTTGGTTACGTTATGAAAGCACTTAAGGGTTCGAAGTTTTATACATGAAGCATATACAGTCGTTGAAGATTCCGGTATACGTTAAAAGAAAGAATTGAGCCCAGGTCATAGATGAAGGATTAAATTGTTAAAGGATTGTATCATGCATATTCCTCAGCGCCCATGAAAGGCTAAACAAAATAACTAACACCATGAACCCCAAATCTAGAGATAACTTAAGCCGACATAAAGGGCGATCAGAATGAGGAAACTAAAGAGTTACATCAACGAAGTAAATCAGGAATCCGATTATTGAACCCAGAAGTTATAGGAATTATGATTGAGAACACAGTAGAATCACTCTTAATATTATAGATGCAAGAGAAATAGCATAATAACCATATTCTATAACGGCTCTATGATAAAGCTAGTTAGAAAAATACCAGTCTCATAAGAATTCAGTATGGAGCTCCCAACGGATTGTATAGGCACCAGAGGTGCAAGTATTATAATAGAATTTCAAGTTATGGACGTGACTTATACCTATGTGGAAGGGAGTTCATGAAAGATATAGAATATACGATGCAAGATTTTAAGGTTGTAAGGTAAAAGAGAACAACGTACGAGATACTCAAATACAGAAGATTGTGAATAGTCCATACTTCGGATAAAAGGCTAGAAGCGCGGGGATTCAGTATCCAGGAAGGATAGCGGTTTCACTAGTGGCATATCTTCCAGCCTATGGTTTCTAGGTATCGAGAGGTCTAGTTAAAAGAGTAAAGAAGAGTTTGAGATGATGTGATGTCTCGCTTAACGTTCCAGAATAACATAAGGAAATCAAGGATGCAAGCAAGTTGAAGGAAGGTTGCGAGCAGTATAAATGGATAAGTATGGGTCACAAGCTAAAGTATGGTAGAGTGACAAGATTGCAAGAAGACATGAGTAAGGATAAGAAAGGCCAAGTGAGAAGGTGACGAGAATGGATAAGCCCTCGGAATTAAGTTCACAAAAATGAGAGAGAGCTGATGGGTTCTCTAAATTATATAAGGCTCAGTATAGCCAGAATGAACTCAAAGGAGTCTAAGACTAGTAGCATTTAGAAGAGATAGAATGCTGCCCTGGTAGTGAAATAAGGGCATAATTGTGACTTGAAGAGGAATTCATGAATTGTAAGGGACTAAAATACCCATATAAGGTGAGTCACATTGGGATGCTATAAAGTACGGTTACGGTATCACCCCTAGGTAGATCAATGTAAATTATTCCGGATGTCCCCAATGAGACGCGAGCCCTAGCGACGTTGTTACATAAGAAATCAAGTTATCAGTGGTAGATGATGAATCAACATTAAGGTGAATCAATAATAGATGGATGGAAGTTCAAGAGTATGAGATGAAATTAGACCATCAGTCTTAAGGATAAGCAACGAGAGTAACCTGGAGTTGGTTGCAGACCTCAGTTTTGATAAATCGAGTAAGAGTTATGGTATAGTATGACCTATGTAGATGTAGTAAAGTCATACGAATGGATAACCAGGTCTATGAAATAAGATATAGCAATATTCGCAAGCTCTACAAGGTACCGAGCGAAGAACTTCAGTATACCTATAGATGCCCAAAGAGACACCTTATTAAGCTTTGTAGATATTTACAAAGTAAGGCCTAGAAATTGGCTAAAAGCCGGAGGAAAAAGGATAGAAGAGACGCATAAGCGCACTTACAAGGTCAGAGTCGTACATGTTGCATGATAGAAGGTATCAACAATTACGAGACTGGAAGGATTCCGACCATAAGTCGTGGTGTGAGAAAGAGGCCTAAAGGGGGGAATGCCTTGGCCTTTAGATTTAATCACAGAACAGTTTCCTAGATGGCAAGGAGAGTAATAAAGTATTCGGAAGACATATGCTATGAAAATGATAAAAGCACCAGTCAACATTCGAGGACGAATGTTCCAATGGGCGGAATGATGTTACATCCCGCATTTTCGTATGTTAAAGTTTCGTCGTAAGTTAATCGACGTATGTTTGGGTATGGGATTATTTTGAGATTTTAAGCATTATGCTATTTCAAACAAGTGATACGTAAATTCGTGAAGGTGAGAGGGGAAGCAAGTCAAAGAAAATGAATTTTCGTCCAAGTTTGCCATGTTGGGATAAAATACGGCCCGAGCTAAAATACTCGGTATTTATGTACTAGTGCCATACGAGGTTCCACATGACCATGATAGTAAGGTGTATAAGATATGTGAAAAGTGAGTAGTATTTTATGTAAGTGGAATAATTCTCAATTATGTGGGTAATTGGTTAATTATTGGGTAATCGGACATTACCTAGTTAATTAATAACTAGTGGTGGATTAATTAAAAACTTTGGATATGGACAAAACCTCCCACGTGGAAGAAAATGGAAAGGGATCTAATGATTCTTGTTTTGTGCAATTGAATAAGAAGGACACATGACTATGTATTAGCCCTCAAAAACGTGAAAAGATGACTATGATATTCATCTTTACAATTGTTTCAATTGATATCCAATACAAAGGTGCCTAATCAATTTAAGCCAGCAACATTCTCTTTCCAACAAAATTTCTTGCAACATTTTGGTATCAAACAGACGCTACATACCATTTCAAACCAATTTCCTAGTTCAACCATTCTCTTTCCAATCCAACTTATAAGAAATTCTTCTAAGTTGTGAATAGGTAAGAACGTGATTTGTGATGGAAATTTGTCATTGTGATTCTTATAAGTCTTATAGGTCAATTGTGAATTGGAGCAGAACGTTAGCAATTGTCAATTTCCCACTAAAGAAAAACGTGAATTCTTGCAACCAAAAGAAATCCAACGAGAATTATTAGAACCTTAACAACGTAAAATTTTGCGGTTCTAAAGGAGTACGGTGCAATCTTTTCCAAGAACATCATACGGATTTATCCCTACCCCAGGTATGTTAAGGCTAAGCTCTTCCTTCATTTTTCGTGATCTCGTAATTACACGAGTTCGATAACGAGACATAAAGAAAAATTCATATCCCAGAATTTACGTATATTTTCCTAGTTTTGTAAGTTACAATATTCTCCTTATCGGGAGTTCAAATTCAATTGAGTATTTCCTTCTTCCAGTCAAGAGAGCAGAGAAATTATATATATACAGTATTTTTATTACCATCGAGCTATAATCGACGGGCAGGCTCCTATTGGGCAATCTCTGATCAGATGGTAAGTTATATACCGAGCCTACTGTGGCCGAGCGCCTATGAGCGAGCCAAGTTGGTCGAGATACAGAGCCTATTTTGACCGAGCGCCTATGAGCGAGCCCACTACGGCAGAGCAGTTATATATATATATATATATATATATATATATATACCGAGTCTTATAGGACCGGATAACTATTTTGCTTACTATATTAAGAGAGTTGAGTCAGTATCAGCAGGTAAGCATATCTTCAGATTATCTGACTCCCACTTACTTTCAGTTATTATATTATCAGCTCAGTTTCAGCTTTCAGTATATTGACTTACATACTGGTACATTATTTCGTACTGACGTCCCTTTTCTAGGGGCACTGCATTTCATGCGTGCAGGTTCTGACAGACAGACGGGTAGACCTCCTCATTAAGTGTGCCCGAGTTCAGCTTGATCAGTAAGCTCCATGCCTTTCGGATTTGCCGGTTCTAGAACCTTATGTACACTTTGTATATATATGTATATATGTTATGATTTGGCCGGGGAGCTGTTCCGATCACAGTATATCCATCAGTAGAGGCTTGTAGACATATCCTGTTAGTTAGTGCAGTATGTTGGGCTTGCAGGCCTTGTAGGTATATTTGGTTGGTTTGTCAGCTGTAGTAGTTATGACAGCCTTGTCGGCCCAACTTTATATTTATATTTAGTCAGAATTCGCAGTTGTCTTGCAATGTGGCCCATGGCCAAAGTATGACATCACATGTTCAGAGTTCCTTAGTCGTAAGTTGGTACGCAAGGATAGGTGAGGCACCAGGTGCCGATCTCGCCCCCGGGTTCAGGGCGTGACATCGGATGTCGTTCACTCAAAAGTCAACCTTGGTCAACCTTATTACTTAAGCTTCCAAAAATAGAACTAAGTGTTCCAATTCACTCCAAACCTTCTCGCAACCGAACCAACCATCCCTGCAACCCACAAAACAACGACAAAAGCTATGGGAAGTATAAAATAGAGAAATAGGGCTCACTTACACGAAATGATCGGGCGGGTTGTTACATTCTCCCCTTCTTAAACGAACGTACATCCTCAAACTAGTTTAGAGTCATACCTGAAGTGCCAAGAAAATGAGGATATCTGCTCTGCATGTCATGGTCGGTCTCCCAAGTCGCCTCCTCGACTGGTTAACCTTTCCACTTCTCCTTCATCGATGCAATATGTTTAGACCTAAACTTCTGAACCTGCCAATCCAAAATAGCCGCCAGAACCTTCTCATAATCCTAATTTTCATGATACTTATGGAGCATAGAAATATGGAATACAAGGACTCATGAAAGACTAGGAGGCAATGCTAGTCTATAAGCAACCTCACCAACTCTCTCAAACCCCAAATGGACCAATAAACCTCGGGCTCAACTTGGCCTTCTTAAAAAACCTCACCATAACCTTCATGGGTGAAACTCTATGAAGAACTTTCTCGCCCTCCGTGAAAGCCACATCACGAATCTTCCAATCTGCATAACTCTTCTATCTTGACTGAGTATGCGAAGCCTCTCCTGAATCAATTTCATCTTCTCCAAAGCATCACAAACCATGTCCGTGCCCAATAACCTAGCCTTGTTGGGTTCGAACCAACCAACTGAAGAACGACAACACCTCCAGCCTCATATAGAGCCATCTGATACTAGAATGATAGCATTTTTTGTAGAAAAACTCCGCTAGAGGTAGAAACTACTCCCACTTACCTCCAAAATTAATAGTGCATGCCCTCAGCATATCCTCAAAATTTTAAATGGTTCACTCGGACTGCCCATCCATCTTAGGGTGATATACAGTACTCAACTAAACCAGTGTGCCCAAACTACGACTAAACTGCCCTCCAAAATAGCAAAGTAAATTGAGTGTCGTAGTCTAAGATGATAGAAACACGTACACTGTGCAGGCGAACGATCTCTCTAATATAGATCCTAGTCAACTGATCCGAATTGTAGGAAGTCATAATCGATATAAAATGCGCTGACTTGGTTAACCAATCCACAATAACACAAATGGAATCAAACTTCTTCAAAGTTCATGGCCCCCTACCACCAAGTCCATAGTAATGCGCACCCACTTCCACTCTGGTATATCAATCTTCTGATGCAAACAACCCAGTTTATGATGCTCATACTTGACCTGTTGGCAATTCAAATACCTAGAAACATCCCCAACAATGTCCTTCTTCATTCTCCTCCACGAATGTTGCTGCTTCAAGTCACGATACATCTTCGTAACACCTGGATGAATGGAATACCGCAAACTATGAGCCTCCTCAAGAATAAACTCTCTTAAACCATCAACATTAGGAACACAAACTCTACAATGAACTCACAACACACCATCATCGCTGATAGTCACCTCTTTAGCATCACCATGCATCATCGTATCCTTTAGGACAAGCAAGTGAGTATCGTCATACTGGTGAGCCTTAATGCGCCGCCCGAAATACAACACAAGCAAGGACTCTGCTCAGCTACGATATATCCAATCTCACAAATTTGTTGGCTAACACCTGAACATCTATAGCAAAAGGTTTCTCTATAGCCGGAATGAATGCTAAACTCCAAATGCTCTCCACCTTTCTACTCACGGCGTCTGCAAACACATTTTCCCCCGATGATAGAGAATAGTGATATCATAGTCATTCAAAAGCTCCAACCACCTCCACAGCCTCTGATTCAAATATTTCTATTTAAATAGAAGTTGGAGACTCCAATGATCTGTATACACCTCACAAGATATGCCATATAAATAATGCCTCCAAATAACTCCAAACCATACACCAGATAGTTCTTCACATGGGGCTTCAACTGACGTAATGCATAGGCAATCACCCTACCATCCTATATCAACACACACGCGAATAATAAAGTATATGTGACCCAGATCCTAAGGGAAACACCAAAATTGTAGTTGTAGTCAAGGAAATTTTGAGCTTCTGAAAGCTCTCCTTGTCACGCCCCAAAACCAAGGGGCGCGACCGGCGCTCAACCGAGCAAGCCTGACTGAGCAAGCCTATTAGGTTTCGTTCTACCCAAAATTAATTTATGAATAACAAGGAGATGAACTCCATAAATCCTACTTTATGAGCATTACATTGACAATTTTTATCTTTGTCTTTCATTAACAGTTCAATCATACATAACCAAATTATTACAATTAATAGATACGACGGAAACATTCTGCCAAATAACAACATATCTAGTTCAAATTTTCAATACTCGACACCACCCACAACCTGTCTACGGAGCCTCTAAATATAACTGAAGAGTAATATGGAAATTGCCGGCAACAAGGCTTTGGTTATACCTCAAAATACAAAGTACATGATAAACAACGATACAAGACCCCGAAATGAAGTGGGGTTCACAAAGTCCGCTGAAAGGAAGATGCATCACTAGCTGCGACCAACACTGCCTTCTATAGAAACACCTACATCCATTTAAAGATGTAGCGCCCCCGGCAAAAGGGACGTTAGTGCCGCCGAATAGCACTAGTATGTATACTAAACACTATCTCAATAGAAAGAACTATCATACAAGAACAAAGAAATCAAAAACACCATCTCAATAGAAAGAATTATCATACAAGAACAAAGAAATCATAAACACCATCTCAATAGAAAGAACTATCATACAAGAACAAAAAAATCATAAGGATTCAACAAAAGCTTTAGACAATCACCACATCATCAAATAAAAGGAATCACATAGCTTTCACATAATTTCCATACCTCTAGGTTGGGACATTTCAAAACTTTTCATCATCATTCACAATACCACCGCTTTATTGCGCGGAGTCCAATCACGGCCCGATTGGCTAAGCTGCCTCATTTGAGACATATACCTCAATCGCTATTCCATTATCACTTTTCGGGTTCAATATCAACACATTACAACCATGTGTATAGCATGGCATCCGATCACGGCCCGATCGGCTAAGCCGTCTTACCAAGTCGTTACCTCAATCACAATTTCATTCTCACTTTCCGATTTTAATATCAGCACAATACCACCATGTGTGTAGCATGGCGTCCAATCACAGCCCGATCGGCTAAGCCGTCTCACCAAGACGTTACCCTTTTCCATTAATCACCTCACTTCAATTTTTGTTTCACATATGTTAGTTCATCGGCACTTGGAGCCACAATTATCACATCATGCTTGGTACTAGGACACATTTCATAATCTGAGCCCTTTTCCCCCACATTTCACATTAATATCAATTTCAACAACAAGCCATTCAATCCAAGATGTCAAGTACACATGAGAGGAATCATGAATCATGGGCATATACAATATTTCAGAAATCATACACCTCAAGTTCATTAGCAATGGAACTTTAAACACAAGGGATTGTTCTAAAAAGGAGGGGACACACCAAACCACAATAGAACCACACATCAAAGGCATAAACAAGCAATTACACCAATTATTCTTGGATTATTCTTTTCCAATCACGACAATATTCAATTTCAACATCGAAGTATGTAACAACTCGGATCACATTGGATGTACTTATAAGGCAAAATATTATCTCGATCAACCACTTATGGGCATAAATTGTGTACAAAGCCTTTAGGGCACTTTATTATTGAAGTCGTTTATGGAAAGTACAGTCAAGGCTCATTTCATAATCTGTTTCATATTTTCTCATGTCATAGGCATCACTAGGCACAATTATAACTTAAGTTCTTGGCACGTTGGACATGCTCTATTTCCCAAATTCATTTGATTTATTTCAAATATCTTTATACATAGAGGATTTCACATAGTTTGGCATAACAATCTCAATTTAAACTTGACTTGAAATCTAGGCATTTTAGCACATAGTTCACATTCTTCACATATCCTCAATTTACCAAGAATAGCATATTGAACACATTGAGATGCACCTTTTAACATATATCTTGCAACACCAATTCCTTTGAAATAACAAGTACTACATCAATCAAATTTCGGACTTACAATATTTGCGTGGACACCATGGGAGCTCGATTTCTAAGAAGAGGGGGTTTTAGCCATACATACCTCAAAGAGCTTTTTCTTAAGTTTCTATAATCCACCGACACCTCTAGCAATAACAATCTATAAGGAGATAGCGAGAATCGATTAATAATTAGGAAGATTACCCATGGTGTAATTTCATCAAACACCTAACATATGAAGTAGTCTACAAGGTCTGACAATGGAAATTCCTTCCTCCCTCAATCAATTTTAAAAGGAGCTACCCAAATTAGTTCTTTAATATCACCTACTACAACTTAGTCCCACATGCATGGCCTATTTCTAATCCCCGCAACATATTTCAACCCTTAACCTCTTACATGAAATCTTGGAAGAAGGACTTACCCTGATGGAGGACAATCTAATGGTTATCTTCCTTGATTCTTGAAAACTTGAGCAAAATTTGGGTGATTATGAAGCTAGGCTCCTTCTCTCTCTTTCTCTCTCTATCTGCTCTCAACTCTCTCTAAAATCAGTAGAAAAATGACCCCAAATGAAGCCCCAAAGCCTATATATTAAAATGAGGTCGGGTTATAAAAATAGGAAAAATAAGCCTCCGTAATCGGGTCTGCAATCGCATAATGGACCGCAAAACAGGAATACGGGTTGCAAAATGCATTGCAGAACTGGTGCCCAAAACTGGGCTAAACATGTCCAGTTTGCGACCAGATTTGCGGTCGCAGATCAATTATGCAGACCGCATAATTGTTTTGCTATTGCAGAACTGACACAGGATCACATTTTTCCAGCCTTTGGAATTCGATCATAACTTTGTGTAGGAATGTCCAAATGATGAACGGTTTGAAGCGTTAGAAACTAGACTTGAAGGCCTTTCAACTAATAGGTTGTTCACTACATAAAATCTTATATATATTTAGATATGCTCATCCAAAGTGTGGACTTGTGCGAACTCATTTGGAATTTTAGCCTATTATGAAATTTTCCAATTTGACTTAGACTTAGACCTCCCATTAGACCCCACATTACACATTATAAGAATTATACACTTATTTACCAAATTCAATTGATTCCCGTCATGTTAATAGCAAATAAAATATTATAATTAGCCTACCTGGCACCACGAAATCCTAAATTACTTAGTGAAATTTTTCGGGGCCTTACATTCTCCCCCCCTTAGGATCATTCGTCCTCGAATGAGGAGTAGAGTCCGCCCTAAACGCTTAACATAATATATCTCTTTTCTAACCTACCTCAGGTCCCTAAATTTTGACTAACTCCCAAATTTTTCAGAAATTTCTGCAGCATCTCCTTTGTAACTAGGCCTATCCACTTGCTAGAGAATCACCAAAACCATCCTAACAACACATCCACAATGAGACAAAGCACCACAATGTATATATCAACAATACTAATCTCACCATTACAAGCACTACATCATTATAAGGATACTTGGACATGAACTGCACATTTCTAAATCGTAATACCTAGAAGGTACCTTTCAAGTCAAAACCAATTGCTATACAATCAAGAGAAAATACCTTATTTCCACAACACTCTTGGCCTTCAGTGTGGCCTCTTATACTTACAGCTTTGCCATAACATATCCACGAAAACAACCCCAACCTCCAAACTTGTCTAACAAGGATGACAGCTAGATACCTCACATAAGCTAACTATCCATTAACTTCACCTTCAATAATTTCCAGCGGAATGATACACAAAGGATCTCCAACTACCTTCTTAGACATATACATGTGAAAACCCAAAATATATGGGGAATAACTATGGGGAAACTTCATACTCCTAGTGCGGCCTAATGTGAAGTACACCTATGAAACCTTCATTATTAACTCACATAACATCTTCACGGGGGGAAATATCAAGATTAACCCGTTCACCCTCCTAAACTCTGAATCACTACGCGAACACCCACACTAAACCTTTGATGACCTTCATCGATTACACTATGATGTGCTATCAAAAACCGACCATAAAATTACCAATCGAATATATGTGATCACATGGGGATGCTCCCTCTTTGACATCTTTGAACCTTCAATACCCAATAGATTTAATATAATGAGGACCAACGAAATTCAAGATCAGGATGGAATTATTCAGGAATTCATTAATGTGCTGAGTAGAGTATTTCATGAGGTCGTATGCTAATAGACATAAATATTACTAGCAACAATGCTGAAATGGTTAATCATTGTGACGACATCAATTATTAGATAAATGGAGCATAGAGGTAACTGCCACGCATTAGTAAAATGGGAACCATGTACGTGATCTTGAGATCTAAGAGAACTGGGTCTTTCTAAACATGATATGCATGGGAAGCATGATCGGGAGGATGAAAATGCTCGCATCAGTTATTCTTGGGGGGGGGGGGGGGGCGACGAGTTATGCAAGGGATCGTAACAATTATTTCTTTCCATGTATGCCTAGCCTGACAATTGTAAGCTCTAAGGAGAAGTGGCCAAGTATGTTACACCGGTTGCCTCCTTGAGTGTAAGGAAAGTTAGTTTAGCTTCGAATGGTAAGATTCTTGCAATATGGATATGGTAGAGATTTCAAAAGAAATACATGAAGTTGAATGACACTCTTAACATTAACTGGCACAAGGAATATATGCCCTAAGCCCATGAGGATGAAAAAGAAGTTAAATGCTTATGAGATTATCATAATTCAAACAGCTTAACCCTTCCCGATAATTGACCCTATATGAGATAACTAAAGATACGACAACTTGTCTTCCAAATAGATATGCTCATGATATGTGCGTAAATCTGAAAGCATCTAATCTCAACCTTTCACGAGTAAAACCACATAGCTAGGATATCTTAGTATTGGAATGAAATCATGTATTGGTTAGAGGGGTTCTAATGGTTGACATGATGCTCCAAGGAGAAAGACAACTAGAACTCCTATCCACCCATGGAGGTGGAATGCCAAGGATAGCAGAACTCCCCGCGCATGACAATGACATAGTTAATGATTCTTGAAGTCGAGTGTGTAAGGACAACGGAACCCAATGAGATAGTATAAAATAATCATGGAAGGTTTGCAGATGTTCATAATGAGTTCTCCATGGATTTTGACTTGAGAAATACCCAGATGCTAATGGAAGAAAGAAAAACATGAGAAACAGGCGTTGTGCTATGATAACCCCCAAAGGTGCGCTTGGTCTTGACGGAGAGCCTAGTAAGGGTCCTTATGAGAGAGGAAGTGTTTCAATGACACATAGAAGGATATGTTCTCTCATGGTTATCGAACAAGTGTTGGGAAACTAGCACAATGAATTCACTATCTAAGGAACACAATTAACACATGTTGTGGAGGTGTAAAGATAAAATAAACATTTGTTATGAGCTGGACATGATTTTGCTATATTAACTCCTAACTGCAATACACGACCACGTCACGGGCAACCACAATGCTAGGAACAAAGTGAGCTACTTACTGAGGGATGTCCCAAGTGGACATGAAAGTTATACTAAGATGGCGACACAAGATCTTCCTATGACGGGGATATGAGGATCTCAATTTTCGGAGAGACTTTATGCACACGGTGACCATTTCGATTGACATGCACTCATATGATAGGTGTTAAGGTATGCTCTTATGTTACTAGACAGTGAGAAGGTTTCATGATGATACTTGCGAGAGAGTAGAATGACTATTCAAACCATAGAAGCCATATACACCAGTGAGAAAAAGAGTGACTCGAGAAGTATCACAACACTGGGATGCTTTACATGGAACTCGACACCACATAGGTAGACTTTACGATGGTGCATGCACAGACACAAATGAGCAGATGTTGTCCATTTAAATAAAAAGATCCAGTAAGAAATTTATCAGGTATAGTCCCCTGTTTAGAATTTAGGAAAGCAAGTGGGAAGTATTAATAGTGTTATAACTCAATCCAAGAACATAATTATAGAGCTCAATTCCATAGGAGGCTGTAAGTAAGAGAACTATGATCAGGAGGCTTCATGAATAATACGTCTCGTTCAAAGAATCGATACATGCAATGTTTTGTGACTCAACATCTTATTACGACCATGTTCATGAGAACTCTTCAATATGGATACATATACAACGAGTAGAAATTTTTATTTGACTCACTTGGTGACTTTAGGTTGATAGGGAAATATCTTAATAGATACCCCTCGACTCCACATCCCTAACGCACGTCGGTAACATACTGATACACTACATGATCTGGCGGTGTAGAGACATTAATAGGAACAAGGGTACTCCCCTTAGCAACAAGTTCTACCAATCCTTCCATAGCTCGATACATTCTCCTAACAAACGCTTGGGCAATCTCCCTCAGATTCAATGATAGGGTCATTCCCTCCTTACTGCTTCAAACTCGTGGATTATGGTATCAAGATTACTCATCTTGGAAATAAAACATAGCGAGGAAATTAGCTCCCTATCTTGAGCTCTACTGCACGATCTAGAGTATCAAAGAAGGGTGAAATTCCTAAATGTACATATAGCCTCCAACTTATAGATGTGGTCGATAACACACCGATAAGAAGGACTCTACTAGACACGGCTCCGAGACATCCTAGGACACATTAAAACCTTAGGCTCTGATACCAAGTTTGTCACGCCCCAAAACCGAGGGGCGCGACCGGCGCTCAACCGAGCAAGCCCGACTGAGCAAGCCTATTAGGTGTCATTCTACCCAAAATTAATTTATGAATAACAATGAGATGAACTCCATAAATCCTACTTTATGAGCATTACATTGACAATTTTTATCTTTGTCTTTCATTAACAGTTCAATCATACTTAACCAAATTATTACAATTAATAGATACGAAGGAAACATTCTGCCAAATAACAACATATCTAGTTCAAATTTTCAATACTCGACACCACCCACAACCTGTCTATGGAGCATCTAAATACAACTGAAGAGTAATATGGAAATTGCCGGCAACAAGGCTCCGGCTATACCTCAAAATACAAAGTACATGATAAACAACGATACAGGACCCCGAAATAAAGTGGGGCTCACCAAGTCCGCTAAAAGGAAGATGCATCACTAGCTGCGACCAACACTGCCTGCTATGGAAACACCTACATCCATTTAAAGATGTAGCGCCCCCGGCAAAAGGGACATTAGTGCCGTCGAATAGCACTAGTATGTATAACTAAACACCATCTCAATAGAAAGAACTATCATACAAGAACAAAGAAATCATAAACACCATCTCAATAGAAAGAACTATCATACAAGAACAAAGAAATCATAAGGATTCAACAAAAGCTTTAAACAATCACCACATCATCAAATAAAAGGAATCACATAGCTTTCACACAATTTCCATACCTCTAGGTTGGGACATTTCAAAACTTTTCATCATCATTCACAATACCACCGCTTTATTGCACGAAGTCCGATCACGGCCCGATTGGCTAAGCTACCTCATTTGAGACATATACCTCAATCACTATTCTATTATCACTTTCCGGGTTCAATATCAACACATTACCACCATGTGTGTAGCATGGCATCGGATCATGGCCCGATCAGCTAAGCCGTCTTACCAAGATGTTACCTCAATCACAATTTCATTCTCACTTTCCGATTTCAATATCAGCACAATACCACCATGTGTGCAGCATGGCATCCGATCATGGCCCGATCGGCTAAGTCATCTTACCAAGACGTTACCCTTTTCCATTAATCACCTCACTTCAATTTTTGTTTCACATATATTAGTTCATCGGCACTTGGAGCCACATTTATCACATCATGCTTGGCACTAGGCCACATTTCATAATTGGAGCTCTTTTCCCCCACATTTCACATCAATATCAATTTCAACAACAAGCCATTCAATCCAAGATGTCAAGTACACATGAGAGGAACATGAATCATGGGCATATACAATATTTCAGAAATCATACACCTCAAGTTCATTAGCAATGGAAGTTTAAACACAAGGGATTCTTCCAAAAAGGAGGGGACACACCAAACCACATTAGAAACACACATCAAAGGCATAAACAAGCAATTACACCAATTATTCTTGGATTACTCTTTTCCAATCACGACAATATACAATTTTAACATCGAAGTATGGAACAACTCGGATCACATTGGATGTACTTATAAGGCAAAACATTATCTCGAACAACCACTTATGGGCATAAATTGTGTACAAAGCCTTTAGGTCACTTTATTATTGAAGTCGTTTATGGAAAGTAGAGTCAAGGCTCATTTCATAATCTGTTTCATATTTTCTCATGTCATAGGCATCACCAGGCACAATTATAGCTCAAGTTCTCGGCACGTTGGCCACACTCTATTTAGCAAATTCATTTGATTTATTCCAAACATCTTTATACATAGAAGATTTCACATAGTTTGGCATAACAATCTCAATTTAAACTTGACTTGAAATCTAGGCATTTTAGCACACATCTCACATTCTTCACATATCCTCGATTTACCAAGAATAGCATATTGAACACATTGAGATGCACCTTTCATATATATCTTGCAACACCAATTCCTTTGAAATAACAAGTACTGCATCAATCAAATTTCGGACTTACAATATTCGCATGGACACCATGGGAGCTCGATTTCTAAGAAGAGGGGGTTTTAGCCATACATACCTCAAAGAGCTTTTCCTTAAGTTTCTACAATCCACCGACACCTCTAGCAACAACAATCTATAAGGAAGATTACCCATGGTGTAACTCTCTTAGGAATTTCATCAAACACCTAACATGTGAAGTAGTCTACAAGGTCTGAAAATAGAAATTCCTTCCTCCCTCAACCAATTTTAATAGGAGTTGCCCAAATTAGTTCTTTAATATCACCTACTACAACTTAGTCCCTCATGCATGGCCTATTTCTAATCCCCGCAACATATTTTAAGCCTTAACCTCTTACATGAAATCTTGGAAGAAGGACTAACCCGGATGGAGGACAATCAAGTGGTTATCTTCCTTGATTCTTAAAAACTTGAGCAAGATTTGGGCGATTATGAAGCTAGGCTCCTTCTCTCTCTTTCTATCTCTATATGCTCTCAAGTCTCTCTTAAATCAGTTGAAAAATGACCCCAAATGAAGCCCATAGCCTATATATTAAAATGGGGTCGGGTTGTAAAAATAGGAAAAATAAGCCTCCAAAATCGGATCTGAGGTCGTATAATGGACTGCAAAACAAGAATGCGGGTCGCAAAATGCATCACGGAATTGGTGCCCAAAACTGGGCTACACTGGTCATGTTTGCGACCAGATTTGCGGTCGCAGATCAATTATGCGGACCGCATAATGGTTTTGCGATCGCAGAACTGACACATGATCACATTTTTCCAGCGTTTGGTAATTTGATCATAACTTTGTGTAGGAAAGTCCAAATGATGAACGGTTTGAAGCGTTAGAAACTAGACTCGAAGTGCTTTCATTTGATAGGTAGTTCACCACATAAAACCTTATATGTATTTAGATATACTCGTCCAAATTGTGGACTTGTGCAAACTCATTTTGAATTTTAGCCTATGATGAAATTTTCCAATTTGACATAGACTTAGGCCTCCCATTAAACCACACATTACACATTATAAGACTTATACACTTATCTACCAAATCCAATTGATGCCCATCATGTTAATAGAAAATAAAATATTATAATTAGCATACCTGGCACCACGAAATCCTAAATTACTTAGCGAAATTTTCCGGGGCCTTACACTCCTCACACTCGTCCGACCTCCTGAACGGAGCACTCTTCTGAGTGAACTTAGTCAATGGGACTGCAATGAATTCAAACCCCTCCATAAAGCAGCGATAATACCCAACCAAACCTAGGAAACTTTGGATCTCTGTAGCGATAGAAGGTCTAGACCAGCTCTGAACTGTCTCAATCTTCTTCAGATCCACCTTAATCCGCTTACTAAAAAAATATGGCCCAAGAATTCCACAGAATATAAATAGAACTCACACTTAGAGAACTTGGCATATAACTTCTTCTCTCTAAAAAACTGAAGCGTCGTTATCAAATGTTGCTCCTGTTCCTCCTTAATATAGGAATACACGAGGATATCGTCAATGAATACAATATCGAAATAGTCCAAATAAGGTTGGAACATAGTGTTATCAAATGCATGAAAGTAATTCGTTAGACAAAATGACATCATCAAGAACTCGTAATGCCCATAATGGGTCCTAAAAACCGTCTTAGGAATATCCAAAGATCTGATCTTTAACTTATGGTACCTCGATCTCAAGTGAATCTTGGAGAACACTCTAGAACTGTGAAGTTGATCAAATAAATCATCAATGTGAGGTAGGATACTTATTCCTGATGGTAACCCTGTTCAATTGCCTATAGTCAATGCACATCCTCATAGAACTGTCCTTCTTTTTCACAAATAGAACTGGCGCACCCAAATGTGACATACTCATCTTGATGAAACCTTTATCTAACAAATCTTGCAACTCTTCCTTCAATTCCTTCAATTCTGTTGGATCCACGTGATACGGCGGAATAGATATAGGCTAAGTGCTCGGTGCCAAATTAATACCAAAATCTATGTCCCTATCGGGTTGCATGCCCAGTAAGTCAGTAGGGAACACATCTAGAAACTTTCTCACTACGGGGACTTAATCAACAGTAGGAGTGTACACACTGTGATGACCCAAAAAGTCATCACTTGTTTTAGAAATAAATTCAGTGTTTCGAGGCCTAAAAACCTCCTTTTTACCTTACCTCGATTTGCGTGTGCAGTCCGGGCGCTTAGTCGGAAAAACATTTATACGAAAAATCAGTGAAAAATAATAAATTTTGCCTTTAAAATGAATTTAAGTTGACTTCAGTCAACATTTTGAGTAAACAGACCCGGATCCGTGATTTGACAATCCCGAGAGGTGCGTAAGAAAAGGACTTGGGCGTATGCCCGGAATCGAATTCCGAGGTCCCTAGCCCGAGAAATGAATTTTTGAAGAAAATTGTTTTCTAAAAAATACATGAGTTTTTGAAAATGAAATGTGTTTGAGAGTTGATGGTATCGGGCCCATATCTTGGTTCCGGAGCCCGGTACAGGTCTTATATATGATTGAAGTTGAATCTGTGAAATTTGGTAAGAAACGGACTTGAAATAACGTGAATCGGACTTTATTTGAGAAAATTAGCAAATTTGATGTTCTTGAGTGGTTTCATGATTTTGATGCTAAATTCATAGTTGTTGATGTTATTTTAGAGATTTGAATGCACGAGCGAGTCTGTATGATGTTTTTAGGTTTGTGTGCATGTTTGGTTTGGAACCGTGAGGGCTCGGGTGAGTTTTGGATAGGCCACGGAAAAAAATCGGACTTGGGAAAATTGCAGGTTTCAGCTGTTCTATTGCAGGCCTGCAGGCTTCGCATTTGCGAAGCCTGGCTCGCAAATGCGAAGGCTATGTCACAAATGCGGAAATAGCCCAGGCCATCCTACCTCGCAAATGCGAGCAATATATCGCTAATTCAATCCTCCAGTTGTAGCCCAGTCGTCGCAAATGCGACAGTTTTATCGCAAATGCGACTTCGCATTTGCGAGAGGTCTATCGCAAATGCGAAGGAGACTTGAAAATTTGTTGTGTCGCAAATGCGACATTTTTCTTTGCAAATGCGATGATAGCAGAGTCAAATTGCAAACCCTGGTCACAATTGCGACATCAGAGACCTGTAAAATCCATACTTAGACGATTTTTTTTAAACCATTTTTCGCATCTTCTCAAAACATAAACACTCTAGGGCGATTTTTCAAAGGAAACTTCTTCTCCGAATCCATTGTATGTCATTTCTAACTAGTTTTCTTCAATCCTTAATATCTTTTCACATGATTTCAACTCAAAATCAATGATTTTCATGGGGGAAATTGGGTGTTTTGGGTAGAACCTAGATTTTTCAAATTTTGGGGATTTGGACCTCGATTTGAGGTCCGATTTCAAAACAAATTATATATTTGAGTTCGTAAGTGAATGGGTAGTCGGGTTTTGGTTCGATCCTCGAGTTTTGACCATGTGGGCCGAGGGTCGATTTTTGACTTTTTGGGAAAATTTTTAGAAAACTTATGTTCATGCATTAGAATTTGTTTATTTAGCATTCATTGATGTAATTAAGTAACTTCTGACTAGATACGAGCGAATTGGTAGTGAAATCAAGAGGTAAAGCTATAGTTGAGGCTTGAACTGTGTACGAGGCATCGATGTAAGTATTTGGTCTAACCTTAGCTTGAGGGAATAGGAGTGCTGTCTTATATGCTATGTGTTATTTGTTGAGTACGACGTATAGGCATAGTGACGAGTATCTATATGTTGGTGTCAAGCATGCCCGTGAGTCTTATGTTGTGATTAATATGACTTTGTTTGTACGGTTCATGTTTAATGCGTTGATTGCTATCGTTGAGCAAGGTTGTGGAAAGAATATTGGTATTTGTATATTGAAGAGCGTTGGCTCAAGTTGTAAAATGAGTTGTGGAAGTGTAATTGGTAATTGAACCTTGTAGAGCATTGGCTCAATTTGTGAACCAAGTTGTGAGGTAAATGTGAAAATGAGGAGAGAATTGTGGCATTTATCCCTTGCCGGGACGTTGTGGTTTTAAATGTTGTTCCCTTGCCGGGATGTTGTGGCTTTGCTATTGTTCCCTTGCCGAGAATTTTAATATGACTCATTTATTCCATGCCCTTATTTTTTGTGTTTGTTGTTTGGGTGAGGAAGAGTGTAAAGCACGAAGGATGATGCCGTGCATTGTTTTGGTGAGAGAGTGTTAAAGCATGAAGGGTGATGCCGTGTATTATTATCATTATTTGTAAGGAAGAGTGTAATGCACGAAGAGTGATGCCGTGCCGCACAATGTACCATTCCGTGCCGATTATATTGATATTATGGTGAGGACGAGAGTAAAATCACGAAGGGTGATGCCGTGCATTTTATATTGATTTTATGGTGAGGACGAGAGTAAAAGCATGAAGGGTGATGCCGTGCACTTGTTTGATTTGCTATTCCTGTTGATAATTGAATTGTGGTGTTCCATATATTTTACATCTATTCTCCTGTTGCTATTTGGTGTTTCCCCCTCCCATCCTTGATTATATATGTTTCTGCTTTTATTTTTCCGCTGTACATTGTTTATCTGCACATGTTTACTTGGTAGTCTGATCCTTGCCTCGTCACTACTTCGCCGAGGTTAGGCTAGGCACTTACCTGCACATGGGGTTGGTTGTGCTGATACTACACTCTGCACTCTTCCCAGTGCTGCCAATTTCGGACCGCAGTGAGGTTTCAGCTTCTTGCTTATCAGGCAACCCGAGGTAGTCATGCATGCGTCTGCAGGCCTTGACGTCTCCCTCTATCGATTTTCCTGCGTCTCTTATGTAGTTCCAGAGACAGTATTTTGTTATTTCTTTCAGACCTTTATTTGTAGTACTCTTAGACAGTCTGTGAAGTTGTGACACCAAATCTTGGGTGGTTTTGTTATGGGAGGATATTAGTAGTACTATTAAACTTGACATTTATTCTTCTGTTTACTAAATTATATCGTTTATTAATTGTTGGCTTATAACTGTTAACGAATTTGAAAATGGAGAAAGAAAATAAGTCAGTTGGTTGGCTTGCCTATCTTTCAGTAGTAGGCGCCATCACGACTCCCGAGGGTGGGAAATCCGGGTCGTGACAAGTTGGTATCAGAGCTCTAGGTTACATAGGTCTCACAATTCACAGACAAGCTTAGTAGAGTCTGAGGGATCGGTACGGAGATGTCTGTATTTATCCCCTAGAGGCTATAGAGTTAGGAAAATTTCACATCTATTCTTTCCTGTCGTGCGGTTTGGTTTCTCAATGCTAATTGAATTTCTACTCTGTTATTTCGCAGATGCTGAGAACACCCGCTCCCTCATCCGCTGATCAGCAGCCCGAGCCCCCAGCAGCTCCGATAAGGGGCAGAGGCTGAGGCTGTGCTAGAGGCCGAGGTAGGGGCAGAGCTCAGCCCGGAGCAGCAGCACCAGTGGCGGAGCCTCAGGTTGAGTTTGACAAGGAGGTTCCGGCCAAGACGGCTCTGGTGGGCCCAGCTCAGGTCCCAGAGGGGTTCATTGCTACCCCAGTACTTAAGGATGCTCTGGTCCATCTAGTGGGCCTCATGGAGAGTGTCACCCAGGCATGCTTGCTTCCTGTAGCCCCAGCTGTCTCTCAGGCTGGAGGAGGGGCCCAGACTCCTACTACTTGCACTCCGGAGCATGTGGCTCCCCAGTTTCAGACTCTAGCAGCTCAGCCAGTTGGAGCAGTTTAGCCGGGTGTGGTAGCCCAGACCAGTGACGGAGCAGCTATGACTGCCGATGCCTTGTGGAGATTGGATAGGTTTACTAAGCTCTTCACTGCCACTATCAGCAGTGCATCTTCTGAGGATCCCAGGATCAACTAGACAGCTATCACAAGGTTCTCAGGAACATGGGGATAGTGGAGACCAATGGGGTCGATTTTGCTACTTTTCGCTTATCTTAATCTGCCAAGACTTGGTGGAGAGATTACTGTTTGGCTAGACTAGCCGGATCACCAGCTTTGACTTGGGAGCAATTTACTCAGCTATTCTTGGAGAAGTTTCTTCCCGTTACTTAGAGGGAGATCTATCAGCGACAGTTTGAGCGCCTCCAGTAGGGTTCCATGACCGTTACTCAGTACGAGACCAGGTTTATCAAGTTGGCCCGTCATGCTCTACTTATACTTCCTAGTGAGAGAGAGAGAGAGAGAGAGAGAGAGTGAGGAGGTTCATTGAGGGACTGTCATTCAGGCCGTCAGGG
>NW_017670649.1:319085-374050 GCF_001879085.1 Nicotiana attenuata | reverse complement strand
CGACATTTTTTCTTCTCAAATGCGATGATAGCAGAGTCTGGGTTCGCAATTGCAATTGCTACATCAGAGACCTGTAAAATCCATACATAGACGAATTTTTAACCATTTTTCACATCTTCTCAAAACATAAACACTCTAGGGCGATTTTTCAAATGCAACTTCTTCTCCAAATCGATTGTAAGTCGTTTATAACTAGTTTTCTTCAATCCTAAAGATTTTAACTCAAAATCAATGATTTTCACGAGGGAAATTGGGTGTTTTGGGTAGAACCTAGGTATTTAAAATTTTGGGGATTTGGACCTCGATTTGAGGTCCGATTTCAAAACAAATTATATCTTTGAGTTCGTAAGTGAATGGGTAGTCGGGTTTTGGTTCGAACCTCGGGTTTTGACCATGTGGGCCCAGGTTCGATTTTTGACTTTTTGGGAAAAACTTTAGAAAACTTATTTTCATGCATTAGAATTTGTTTATTTAGCATTCATTGATGTAATTAAGTAACTTGTGACTAGATACGAGCGAATTGGTGGTGAAATCAAGAGGTAAAGCTATAGTTGAGGCTTGAACTGTGTACGAGGCATCGAGGTAAGTATTTGGTCTAACCTTAGCTTGAGGGTATAGGTGTGTGGTCTTTTATGCTATGTGTTATGTGTTGAGTACGACGTATAGGCATGGGGACGAGTATCTATGCGTTGGTGTCAAGCATGCCCGTGAGTCTTATGTTGTGATTAATGTGACTTCGTTTGTATGATTCATGTTTAATGTGTTGATTGCTATCGTTGAGCAAGGTTGTGGAAAGAATATTGGTATTTGTATATTGAAGAGCGTTGGCTCAAGTTGTAAAATGAATTGTGGAAGTGTTATTGGTAATTGAACCTTGTAGAGCATTGGCTCAATTTGTGAACCAAGTTGTGAGGTAAATGTGAAAATGAGGAGAGAATTGTGATATTTATCCCTTGCCGGGATGTTGTGGTTTTGCTAATGTTCCCTTGCCGGGATTTTTATTATGATTCATTTATTCCTTGCCCTTATTGTTTGTGTTTGTTGTTTGGGTAAGGAAGAGTGTAAAACACGAAGGGTGATGCCGTGCATTGTTTTGGTGAGAGAGTGTTAAAGCACGAAGGGTGATGCCGTGTATTATTATCATTATTTGTGAGGAAGAGTGTAAAGCACGAAGGGTGATGTCGTGCCGCACGATGTACCATTCCGTGCCGATTATATTGATATTATCGTGAGGACGAGAGTAAAAGCACGAAGGGTGATGCATGCATTTTAATTTGATTTTATGGTGAGGACGAAAGTAAAAGCACGAAGGGTGATGCCGTGCACTTGTTTGATTTCCGATTCCTGTTGATAATTGAATTGTGGTGTTCCATATATTTAACTGCTATTCTCCTGTTACTATTTGGTGTTTCCCCGAAGCATGTTTCCCCCTCCCATCCTTGATTATATATATTTCTGCTTTTATTTTTCCGCTGTAAATTATTTATCTGCACAGGTTTACTTGGTATTCTTATCCTAACCTCGTCACTACTTCACCGAGCTTAGGCTAGGCACTTACCAGCACATGGGGTCGGTTGTGCTGATACTACACTCTGCACTCTTTTGTGCTGATCCCAGTGCTGTATATTTCGTACCGCAGTGAGGTTTTAGCTTCTTGCTTATCAGGCGACCCGAGGTAGTTCGAGAGACAGTATTTTGTTATTTCTTTCAGACCTTTATTTGTAGTCCTCTTAGACCGTTTGTGAAGTTTTGACACGAAATCTTGGGTGGTTTTGTTATGGGAGGATATTAGTAGTACTATTAAACTTGACATTTATTCTTCCGCTTGCTAAATTATATCGTTTATTAATTGTTGGCTTATAACTATTAACGAATTTGAAAATGGAGAAAGCAAATAATTCAGTTGGTTGGCTTGCCTAGCTTTCACTAGTAGGCGCCATCACGACTCCCGAGGGTGGGAAATCCGGGTCGTGACAAGTTGGTATCAGAGCTCTATGTTACATAGGTCTCACAATTCATAGACAAGCTTAGTAGAGTCTGAGGGATCGGTACTTAGACGTCTGTATTTATACCCTAGAGGCTACAGAGTTAGGAAAACTTCACATCTATTCTTTCCTGTTGTGTGGTTTGGTTTCTCAATGCTAATTGAATTTCTACTCTATTCTTTCACAGATGCCGAGAACACGCGCTTCCTCATCCGCTGATAAGTAGCCCGAGCTCCCAGCAACTCCCACGAGGGGCAGAGGGCGAGGCCGTGCTAGAGGCCGAGGTAGGGGCAGCGCTCAGCCCGGAGCAGCAGCACTAGTGGCGGAGCCTCAGGTTGAGTTTGATGAGGAGGTTCAGGCTAAGACGGCTCCGGTGGGCCCAGCTGAGGTCCCAGAGGGTTTCATTGCTACCCCAGTACTTCAGGATGCTCTGGTCCGTCTAGTGGGCCTCATGGAGAGTGTCACCTAGGCAGGCTTGCTTCCTGTAGCCCCAGCCGTCTCTCAGGCTGGAGGAGGGGCCCAGACTCCTGCTACTTGCACTCCGGAGCATGTGGCTCCCCAGTTTCAGACTCCAGCAGCTCAGCCAGTTGGAGCAGTTTAGCCGCGTGTGGTAGCCCAGAACGGTGATGGAGCAGCTATGACTGCCGATGCCTTGTGGAGATTGGATAGGTTTACTAAGCTCTTCACTGCCACTTTCAGTGGTGCATCTTCTGAGGATCCCCAAGATCATGTAGACAGCTATCACGAGGTTCTCAGGAACATGGGGATAGTGGAGACTAATGGGGTCGATTTTGCTACTTTTCGCTTATCTGGATCCGCCAAGACTTGGTGGAGAGATTACTGTTTGGCTAGACCAGCCGGATCACCAGCTTTGACTTGGGAGCAGTTTACTTAGCTATTTTTGGAGAAGTTTCTTCCCGTTACTCAGAGGAGATCTATCGGCGACAGTTTGAGCGCCTCCAGCAAGGTTCCGTGATCGTTACTCAGTACGAGACCAGGTTTATCAAGTTGGCCCATCATGCTCTACTTATACTTCCCACTGAGACAGAGAGAGTGAGGAGGTTCATTGAGGGACTTGTCCAGCCTATTCGACTTCAGATGGCTAAGGAGACGGGGAGTGAGATTTCTTTCCAGGAGGCAGACAATGTGGCCAGGAGGGTTGAGATGGTTTTGTCATAGGGAGGTGGTCAGGGGTCTGGCAAGAGGCCTCGTCATTCAGGCAGATTCAGCGGTACCTCGTCTAGAGGCAGGGATTCATATGGTAGAGCCATCCTCCTAGGACTTTTCAGTCGGCACTTCAGGTTTCTCAAGGTGCTTCAGGTGGCCGTGGTTCTCACATACAGTTTAACAGTCTTAGCGTGACAATCAACAATTGCATGGTATGGATATAACCAATTGATCACTTCCAAATCCACACTCAAGAATATGTGGGAAACAGTCGTTGCAATTATAATACCGAGCTAGAGTCGGGGTCAAATTCCTCAGGGACTTTACTATTCGGTGTTAAGGTAGATACTTGAAGAGAGAACGTGAAATAGCTAAATTACACTTCCAAATAAAAAGGAGAATGTTATCCAATTAAACACTAAAAAATTAAACTAAGTAATAGCAACTAGAGAGAATAAATTGTTTTTGGTGTTTAAACAATTGAAGGAAAGCCTAGGGATGGAACCTCTACCTAGGTGTAAACATAATTGGTAAACTAAGTTAATGCTTGTTTTGTTGATCGGGGTGAATTATGATTCTCAATTCTCAAGTACCCACTAAATACCTCTCGATTATAGAGTAGTTATGCCCAAATTGTCTTTCTCAAGACCAAGTGGATATCAATCTAAACAATTGATATGAATCCAAGTCGGGTTTTTCCTATCTCTAGTTCAACCCCTTTAATCAAACTAGCCAAAATATTAACTAGCTCAATTTCTTGGTAGCCATGTTTTCCGAGAGTAGGTTCCTCTTTCTCAAGTAAGAACTAAGTCAGATAGGCATGAATCAATGTTTGTAACCATTAATTATAGATAAAATGCATAAAAAGGGTAAATAAACAACACCCAATCACTAACAAGCATTAGTATTAACAACCCATAAGATTTAACTATGATTGGGTCACAATCCTAAATAAAATCTAGCTACTCATACTAGAAGACATAGAAAACAAAGTAGAAGAAGTAATTAAAGGCATAAACTACAATTAATTGATAGAAGTAATGGGTCTTCTCCACTTTTGATCAAAAATTTGCCAAAAGGGTAAAATATAACCGTTGCAGCTACTAGGAATAAAAAACTTCCCTAAAAAGTGTTCTCCTTCTATTTATAGCGCCCAAAAATTCATTGACAAAATTGCACTTCGGGAAGTCCTGTGGCGGTACAATTCCATGTGCGGACCACACTTTTCATCTTTTCTTGCAGTGGGAGGAAATCTGCCTGTCACCCCCCAAACTTAAGGAGCGCGACCGGTGCTCAACCGAGTGAACTCGGTTGAGCAAGCATGTTGTACACTTTCTACCCAAACTCACCAATGTTTTAAAGAGAGTACACAATAATGTTAATTAACCAATAAAGAGATTATGCATACAACACCAAACCGTTTTCATTAGTTACATTATTTTTTTAAGTCTCAAAATACACACATTCTTATGGTTTGAATGGAACAAGTGGTCGAAACACAACATAGCTTGTTTGACTTTTCTAGCACCCATGTACAACCCATAATGTGTCTACGGAGCCTCTAAAAGATACAAAGAGAGTTAAGATAGTGCCGGCAACAAGGCTCCGGCTATACCTCAAAACGTGATAATAATATGAACAAAAGATACAATATATGACCCCGGGATAAAGTGGGGCTCACCAAGTCTGCTGGTTTGGAGATCTTTAGTACCGATATACCATCATTCACAATACCACCGTATTCTTACACGGAGTCCGATCATGACCTAATCGGCTAGGCCGTCTCATTTGAGACATCAACCACAATCAGAATTTCAATTATAATTTCCAGCACAGTCACCACCATGTGTGCGGGATGGCATGCGATCACGGCCCGATCGGCTAGGCCATCTCACCCGAGACATTACCACTTTCTATCAATCATCTCGCTTTATTCTTCTTTCACATCTTTTCAATTTCATCGGCACTAGTGGCCACAATTGTAACATCATACATGGCACTTGGCTGTATTTCATAATTCAAGTTCTTTTTCTACATTAAAACATCGTTATCATCATCAACAACAATAAGGCTTTTCATTTAAGACATCAAATAAACATATGAGCAAATTTGTAAATTTTAGGCACATAGAGACTTTTCATACAATTTGGCATGACAACCTTCATTTGAACTTGACTTGAAGTCTTAACATATATTCCATATTTTGAGCACATCCTCAAATGATAGGATAGCATGACGAAGAATGGAATACATATTGAACATGTATCCTATAACCCAAGCGTAGTCGGAATGGCCAATTCTGCAATGATCAACTTGGGAATTACACCAATTCCATGAAAACAGTGGGATTCAATTCTAAGAAGAGGGCGTTTAGCCAATATACCTGAATTGAGCTCCGTCAACTCTAAAATATTCTGGAATTTCTTAGCAACTTCAATCTATTTTGGAAATATAACAAGTTCAACAAAAATTAGGGAGGTGATCATAATTCTAGCTCATTTGAGCCTTTTATCAACCATTAGGTGTGCATCAAGGTTTTAAGGTCCTTTTAAGAAAGACTTCATCATCTCACTACCTATCCTTTACCAGTTTTAGCTCACAATCTTCCTACACTCTTTGATAACACACACATGCAAGATAAACAACTTCCCTACCAAGATTTGTCTTCTAATTACTCATTTTTAGTTAAATTTCGAAATTAAGGGCTAGGGTATAGATTCTTACCTCTTAGGATGAAGACCTAGTGAGTTCTTCTTACAAATTCCTCAACTTTGAGCAAGAATTGATGAATGAAGAGCTTAGGGACTCCTCTTCTCACTCTATGGTATCCTCTCTCTACAAATGTAAGACTTTGCCTTCTAAAATGACCCATAAAGGTGTTATATTAGGAAAGGGTCGGGTTCAAAAATTAGAAAAATAGGAGCCCCGACACAGATCTGCCGTTGCATATGTGACCGCATAATGATTCTGCGGTCCGCAAAGTGGGCCACATAATTGGCGCTCCGGGACTTACATTTTCTGCTTCAATCTGCGACCAGTTTGCAGTCTGTAGACCTATTCTGCGGTTGCATAATGCGCCACAGAACCTCCATTTTAAAAATTTCAAGGTTGGATATGCGATCAGAGTGAGGACGCATAATCTGCGGCTGCACTTCAGCTTCTACGACTGCATATTTTGATTGCGGACCGCACTTTCAAGATGGTTCACACTTGGTCTTTTGCACCTTTACTAACTTGTCAAACATTGTCAGTGCGACCAGTTTTTGCGGCCGCCAATTTGGTGTGCGGACGCGCTTCTTCAGAACTCCTCATAGGTTTCAAGGTTTGTTGTATGGCCAAAATTAAATTTCTGCGGGCCTCATAATCATCTACGGCCGCAGAATTACTTCTGTAGACCGCACTTCTGCTTGCATTTATCCTTTTTTCCTTGTTGAGCTGGAATACTCCTTTTTGAGTTAGATTTCTTCATTGAGCTCCAAAGCTCAAACATGCCTGCTATTCACACAATTTCATTAGATTTGGAAATAGAAATCACTACTTTCGGACTAAAACCATAGCAAGAAGCTACTAATAAGTGGTTAAAATCCGCCTTTATCAACTCCCCCACACTTAAGTCTTTGCTTGCCTCAAGAAAATAGTTTAGTTCCCACATCCTCTAAGTAAATGGTTATTTCAAAGAGTCAACTGTAAGCCACTCATACTCAGTTGGGACCAACAATTACCCACAATAATCATGCATTTTCAACAAGGTTACAAAACATATGTTACGTGCATATAACTTTAGTGTGATATTTGAGCTTCAAGAATTGACTTCACTCATCAAGGACTCTTGTTCTATTCATGTAAATCATGGTGGACTCCAAATTCTTCCTTCTCTAACTTCCGTCTACCATGCTCACTTCAAGAATTAACACTCAATTTCTAGATCAATAAAGGATTCACTCTTCGCTCATAAAGGAATGTCGCAAGTAAAGCTTCAAGTACCATAGGCTTGCCCCTCTTGATCTACACTAATATAAGCTCACTCGGTTCAAAATCAAGTAGGACTTCTTTCGGGTTGTAATGAAAGCTTTTGGATTGGGGTAGGATACCATATAGGATAAGTGGTTACACCCTTCCTTAAGCACTCCACTTTTCATTTCTTGGCTCACGTTTACCAAACCCTGAGTGGCATTTCATTTTCTTGGGGGCTAGAGACTTGACATCACTCTTTATTGTTCATTTCATTCTTTTTCTCCCTTGATGCTCATACTAGAGAAAGTTGCGTTTTTTTTGCTTTCATCAGTATGCCTCTTTATTTTATTTATGCAATTTTTCTTTTTGTTCTTTCTTTTCTCGCCTTCTATTTCATAGAGATCATTTCTTTTCTCTCTTTTTGGTGCCTTGAAACCTCTTCTAGATGCATCAACTTTCCCCCCAAACTTATTCCTCGAGCCACTTATTACATAAAAGTGTTAAGAAGGTCTAGGTGCCAAGAGAGGATTATAAACAAAATGGGTAAAGGCTTATAGCATGGTTACCAATAAAGAAAGGCTAAAGACTCAACGGAGTTGACTAAGGATAGCAAACATAGGGTGGAAATAGAAAGCTCAAACGGACCAAGGAAAGCCTACAATTATCTTCCAAAGCAAGCAAACCTAGAATTTTGCCTTGAAAAACATTCGGGGCAAGTTCTAGACCATCCAGTCAAGTACTTGGACTAGCAACAAAAATCACCTCACCTCTCATGCAACTAGACCTTAAAGAGGATAGAGTCTAAAGTCTACAATGATCACCGTCAAATTAAAGATCACTATGGTCCAATCAACCACTTAATGATTATTAAAGTCAACTTAAGAACCTCAAAGTCACTAACTAGAGCTATTTTCATCCAAAAATCTTATTTCAAACCATAAGCATGCAGTTAAGTGTGTTGGTGCCAAATGAAGCATGGACAACTCTTTTTAGAGAATGACTTAGCTAGGGCATTTATTCATTACTACTAACTACTATTATCACCTAAACATAAAACAGACTTATTCCCTTAAGAAAGTTATCACACCATCCATCCTCGGGAAGAGTTACCCTATTCACACAAAGATCACCTTTGGAAAGAATAGTGACATAAACAAAATCAAAGGTAAACAAACAAAGAAGCTAATAAAAGTATCAACTACTAAAGATAGATAAAAACAAAGTAGAATCATCCAATTACTACATTCCAATGTATGTAAATGTATCAAATGTATTAAATAAGTTCCAAAACCCCCCCCCCCCCCCCACAAATTAAAATAAGCATTATCCCTAATTCTTAAAAAAATAAGATCAAAGACTAGAGAGGATGAAGAAAAACCCTAAGTGTCCTCAGCCATCACTGTATCACCAGCAGCATCAGTCCCAACTAGCTCGGCCAACTGAATATCATTATCAAATTTGGGAGTGGACGGAGAAGCGAACATAGTAAGCACTACCTCAGCAGAGTCGGCAGCAAGGCACGACTCCTCAGTCAGAGCAGCGGGAGGATCCTATGAAGATGGAGCAAGGTGGGGCTGGGATGGGTCAAGTAACATGTCAAATGGAAAATCCGGTTGTAGCTAGCCAGGTCACCTCAACTTGAAGCTCATCAATTGACTTCTTGTTGGCTTGGGACTTCTACATATTCTTCAGTGGGAGGGGGTGAAAGCTTAGAAATAACCTCAATCTTTGGCTTGCCAAGTTCAATGCCATTATTTGAGATCTTATGGCCAAGGATATTGCCTTCCTCAACCATGAAATAACATTTCATCCAATTGAGTACCAAATTAATTTCCTCATATCTAGCCAACACTTTGTCCAAATTTCCAAGACAATTATCAAAATAATCTCCAACTACCGAGAAGTCATCCATAAAGACCTCAAGATAATCTTCAACCATATCTGTGAAAATAGCCATCATACACCGTTGAAAAGTCGCCGATGCATTGCACAAACCAAAAGGCATCAAGTTGAAAGCAAAAGTACCACAGGGACCTGTAAAGGTGGTTTTCTATTGATCTTCCGGAGCAATAAGAATTTGGTTGTAGCCCGAGTAACCATCAAGGAAACAATAGAAAGCACGGTTGGCCAATCTATCGAGCATTTGGTCCATAAAAGGAAGTGGAAAGTGATCCTTCCTTGTGAGCTTACGATAACATACAAGCTCTCCACCCGGTTACCATTTTTATGGGAATCAACTGATTTTTCTCATTGGTAACAACCATCATGCCCCCTTATTGGGACACATTGAACTGGAGAGGTCCATGAACTATCACAAATGGGGTAGACAACCCCGGCATCCAACCACTTTATAATCTCCTTCTTGACGACTTGCATGGCTTCATTGAGTCTTCTTTGATGTTAAATGAATGGTTTATCACCATCCTCCAACTTGATCTTATGCATGAAAATGCGAGGATTATACCCCAAATTTCTACCAATGTCCACCCAATAGATTTCTTCTTCTTTTGCAACACCACCAATGTGGAATGAACCTGCACGTTAGTTAAACAAGAGGAAAGAATAACCGGTAAATTAGTACAAGGGCCAATAAATCATAACGAAGGTGTGGTGGCAGTGGCTTCAACTCCAAAGTACGTGGATTTCAATAGAAGGCTTTGTAGGAGGAGTCTTCCTATTCTCAAGATCCAAAGATAATTTTTTGGGGAGCATAGTTGTACTACCCCATTCCTAGCAAAGATTTCACACATTATATGAAACCATCCATCCCGTCATCATCAAAGTTGTGCAAAACGTCTTCCAACATATCACCAATATTGATTTTAGCACTCGTGTCATCAACAATAACATCGGTCACTAAATCCACAAAAGAACACACCTCATTGCTATTTAGTTGCCGCATAGACTTGCACACATGGAATACCACTTCTTAATCACCAACCCAGAAAGTGAGTTCTCCGGCTTCCACATCACAAAGAGCCTTAACCGTTGCAAGGAAAGCCCCCCCCCCAAGTATAATGAGCATTCCATAGTCAATCTCATAATCTAGAATAACAAAGTCTATCGGAAGAATGAACTTATCAACTCGGATAAAAACATCCTCAATCACTCCCTACAGTCTTTTCATTATATGATCGGCCATTTGCAACCTCATAGATGTAGATCTTGGTCTCCTAATACCCAAAGTTTTAAACATCGCGTAGGGCATCAAATTGATACTCACTCTAAGATCACAAAGAGCTTTAGAAAAATCGGCACTCCCAATAGTACAAGGAATCATGAAAGCAACGGGACCCTCCAATTTAGGAGTCATGGAATGAACAATTGCACCCACTTGATGAGTGACTTTGATAGTCTCAAAATTCGTCGACCTCTTCTTGGTCATAAGATCTTTCATAAACTTGGCATAATCGGCATTTGTTCAAAAGCTTCTACCAACGGTACAATAATAGAGAGACTTTTCATCATTTGAATAGGCTTCTTGAATTGGTTCTCACCATTTTGCTTGGCAAGTCTTTGAGGATAAGGCGATGGAGGCTTAGGCAAGGGTACCATAGCCTTTTGCACTACCGGTCCCGGTATGTGAATAATGTGCTCCCTAGACGTGTTCACCACTTTAAGTCTCATCCACACTATCATCAATGTCAACCCGAACCTCATCACTTGCTTGAACATCATTGTTTGGTATTTCCTCCTCTTGGATCACTTAGTCATCATCCAAAAGTTACCTTTCATTTGAGGTGGGTGCATTCCCGCCTCTTCCACTTCTTGTGATAATCTCTATTACATGTCCCGTGTTGTTACCACCCTTTGGGTTTATTACCGTGTCACATGGTAGTGCACCCTTAGGACGAGTATTAAGAGCTTGAGAGATTTTCCCCATTCGAAATTCAAGATTACGGATTGATGTGGTATGTGAGGCATGTTGGGCATCCGAATCTTCATTCTTCTCTATCATTTGCTTAAACATATTCTCAATACGGCCTATTTCATTGTTTAAGCAACCTGAACCATGGGAAGGATAAGGAGATGGGTTGCTAGGTTGTTGGCACATTGGGGGCCTTTGGAAACCTGATCATCGATTTCCATGATTGTTGTTGTTTCCCCAACTTTTTTTATTATTGTCTCCCCAATTTCCTTGGTTGTTGTTATTGTGCCAATTTCCTTGATTGTTAGGACCCCAATTGCCTTGGTTATTTTAAGAACGCCATTGTTGTTGATTGGAGCCTTGGAAATTGCTCTGTTGCCCTTGGTAATTGTTCACAAATTGTACTTCTTCTTTTTGCTCATGATAAGAATCATCTTGATCAGAACTACCATCATCTTGTGCATAATTTTTGACTCGAGATTGAAATTGTTGACCCTTGGTCCTTTTCTTGTTTACCAACACATTTACCCTGCTCGTAGCATGAACTTGCTTAGGAGCCTGCACTTGATTAAGTTGGGCCTTAACGAGTTGTGTCATAGTTGTTGTCAGTTCAGCAGTGGCTTGCCCATGGTCTTGAAAGTCATTATGTAGATGAATCATGTTGGGATCACCTTGGGGAACATTAGCTCGAGATTGCCAAGCCAAAGAAGTTTCCACTATCTCATCAAGAATATCAAATGCCTCCGCATAAGGTGTTGTCATAAAGTTTCCAACGACCAATTGATTGACCACACATTGGTTTGTAGTATTAATACCACAGTGAAATTTTGTTGGATCATGTTGCCGGTCATATCATTTTTCGGGCTTTCCTTTACCATTATCTGATACTGCTCCCAAATTTCATGCAACGGTTCATTGGGCTCTTGCTTGAAAGCAAATATTTCATCCCTAAGTGTAGCCATATGCCCGGGGGAGAAAAACTTAGCTATAAACTTCACCGCCAATTCATCCCAAGTATGGATAGAATGATTAGGCAGGCGTTCCAACTAACCAAAATCCTTACCCCTTAGTGAGAAAGGGAAAAGCCTAATCCTCAAAGCATATTTCAAAACATTTGATTATTTTCTCCTCCAACACGTATCCAAAAAGCCCTTCAAAAGTTTATAACCATTTTGACTCGGCGCCCCGGTGAAATAGCTTCGTTACTCCAGCAAAGTAAGCATCACATTGGTAATTTAAAAGTTTCCCGCCCTAATACGAGGGGGGACTATGACACTAGTATAACCTTCATTGGGCAAAAGCTGATCTTGTGCCACTTGTGGTTGTGGTGGTGGAGGTGGGGGCACATTGTATTGTTGAGCACGACCTCAACGATTTAGTTGTTGAACTTGAGGCATTTCATCAAGTTGATCCTCTTCGCTGCCCGCCTCTTCCAATGGCATGTTTCTAAGTTCATTGTTCGCCATTTGGTACCTACGATCACGTCAACAAATTAGAATCACAAAAGTAAAAGAAGATATTTCAAGAAACACACTCATGTGTATAGCGAACACCATAAAAACTCATCGAAAACGGCTCCAAAAATTGATCATGTCCAAATCCACACTCAAGAATATGTGGGAAATGGTCGTTGCAATTATAATACCCAACTAGAGTCGGGGTTGAATTTTAAAGGCCAGGAACAACGATGGGAGCTTCCAGTGCCTGAGCTGGTCCCACTAGTTCCACAACCACTAGTACCCGCTCCTCATCTAGAGCAACTGGTGGCTCCACAAGTGCTGCTCTGGCTGTAGTACGAGCCGCACCTCGGCCTTTACCGCGAGCCCGGCCTCTTGCGGCCCTAACTGGTGGTAATGATGGCCGCCTGCCTCATCCGGTTGCGTGTGTCCTCACCATCCGTGAGAGAATAGAAAAGTCAAGTTTCAAACTTCGGAATAACAAATACGCAAGACAATAATGGAAGAAAGTGAAGTTTCCTAACAATTTGATAGCCTCTCGAAGATAAGTACAGACATCTCCATACCTATCCACAGAACTCTACTAAACATGCTCATGATTTATAATATATATGAACCTAGGCTCTGATACCAACTTGTCACAATCTAAAATCCCAACCCGTCATGATGGCGCCTAACACACCGATTATGCAAGCCGAAACATAACAATAAAGAACCAGAACAACACAATTTATAGAAATAGCATAAGTCTGAAATCTTAATATAACAAGTTACTGCTAATACAAGGTAAGGCCCCCAAAAACTGGTAAATACGGAGTCATGAGCTATAATATGGAAATACAAGTATGAATCGACCAAGTACAATACTATCTAAAATAAAGACAACAACGCATAAGGAAAGACACGCCAAGACTACGGCCAAGAATGTAGTTCTACCTCGTCTCTCTACAACAACACTACTACTAGCCTCGGCTACTCATGACTGGGGCTGATACCTTGATCTGTAGAATTAAGTGCAGAGTATAGTATAAGTACAAACAGCCTAATTTACTCAATAAGTATCATACCTAACCTCATCAAGGTAAAAGAAGCAAAAATTATAAATAATACCTGCTATAACCTGTATAGTTTCATAAATCCAAAAAGTACAGAGCAATAATGTGCTTAAGTATAAGGTACAGAAAGGACTATCTCTGTGTGTGTGTGTGCAATTACTCAAAATCTTTGTTTAGTCACTGGGACAACATATAAGATGATATGCAGATAAATCAGATAATAAACCATGAAAATTGCAAGTAAAGATCAAATGCAATTCCGAAACAACACTTACCAGACTTTGCTCAACCTTTCGATATCTGTACCAAACCATTGATAAGTTTTCCTCAATAACCGTGTGTACACCATAAATAGAGAAATATGAGAGGGTGAACCTAGGGGTATAGATCCATATGCACACGCAAGCACGGCCAATTTGATGTGCTACTTGCATGGCGTGGTCACATGCTCAATATCATAATCCGCCAGGCATGGTCACAGGCATAATAGTACAATCCGCCCGGCGTGGTCACAGGCACAACAACTTAATCCACCCGGCGTGGTCACATGCATAACAACACAATTCACCTGGCGTGGTCACAAGCAAAACAACACAATCTGCCCGATGTGGTCACATGCATAACAACACAATATGACCGGCGTGGTCACATGCATCTAGTCCAATTATATCTCACAGGAGCAAATATACACGAATGCATGCATGTGATGAATGAATAATAGATCTCATACTCCAGGACTAGTATAATGACATGCTAAAGTCTAGGCATATGCAAAGTGTGTCATAACAACTAAAAGTAGCGATTTCATCTCAGAAATAACAATTACCAAGTTCATTCAGGGAATTAACATGTATATAACCTCAAACATGGCTCAAAAAGTTAACCACGAGGTTAAAAATATGAGAAACACTATAGCTTAAAGCTTAACAGTCAAATCTAGGCATATCATAGCCTAAGCACACCCCGAGCATGGATAAATACCCCAATGCTCGCACATGGGCTCAAACCCCACATATATGCGCACCATAGCACGTAGCTATCATAAATAATTCAAGTAACTAGTGCGTCAATCAAGTTTAGATAAGATACTTACCTCAAGAAAGCCAAATCACTTCAGCCCTTCCCGCGCGTTCGACCTGAGGAGGATCCGAATCTAACCAAATCAACTTAATATAATTAATAATAGCCATAATAATTGATTCCTAATAATAAAGCTAAGTGTAACGACCTGCCATTTGTTTCGAGAGTTGTAGCCCCATTCCCACAATTGCTGCTCATTTTATGCTTTACATTGTTATGTGACTTGCCGGGGTAGGTGGTTCGAGTCAGGAGAGGTTTCGGAATGTGTTGAGATACTTAGTCTCAAGGTTGGAAGCTTAAATTGAAATAGTTGACCGGATGTTGACTTAGGTGTAAACGACTCTGTATTGGAGTTTTGATTGTTCCATTAGCTCATTTGGGTGATTTTGAACTTAGGAGCCTGTCCGGATTGGGATTTGGATATCCGTAGTGGAATTAGGCTTCAAATAGCGAAAGTTAGAAATTTGAAAGTTTGACCAAGATTGGACTTTGTGATTACCAGACTCGGATTGGAGTTCCGAGAGTTGGAGTACGTCCGTGGTGTCAATTTTGACTTGTGTGAAAAATTTGGAGTCAATCAGACTTGATTGGATAGGTTTCGGTATCATTTGTAAAAGTTGGATTTTCCTTAGTTTCAATAGGGTTGAATTGAGGTGTGATTTCTGTTTTTAATATTGTGTGATGTGATTTGATTGCCCGACTAAGTTCATATGATATTTTAGGACTTGTTGGTATGTTTGGTTGAGGTCTCGGGGGCCTCAGAATTATTCCAGATGGTTAACGGATCAAAAGTTGTGTTTGTGAGGTTGATGTAGCTGAGGCCTTCTGGTGGAATTGCACCTGCGGAGATATGGTCGGAGGTGCGGGCTCGCGGGTGCAATCTGGGAAGTGCAGAAGCAAAGTTTTGATTGGCAGCAATGGAGCGCGGATGCGGAAGGAATTCCATAGGTGCAGACTTGCACCTGCGCGTAGAGGGTCGCAGAAGTAGAAAAGGACTTGGAAGGCCGGTTCGTAGAAGCAGATTGTTTATGCAGATGCGCACCCGTAGAAGCAGGATTTGTGATCGTAGAAGCGGTTGGTCGGTGTTTGTGGCTTTCGCATATGCGGACCCCTAACCGCAGAGGTGATGCCTCATAAGCGGCTAATTAAGCCACATAAGCGAGAATGCCTAGGCAGATTATTTAAAATGAGGGTTCCGAGATTTTCACTATTTTTAACATTTCAAGCTCGGGATTAGGAGACTTTTGAGAGGATTTTTGAGGGGTTCCTTGAGGTAAGTCACTTGTGCTCACTTTTATTCAATAATCGACTTTCCCCAATGATTTTCCCGCCTAGATTGTGTGGTTTTGAGGTGGAATTCTGGAATTTGAGGCTAGGGATTTGGAGAGTTTGATTTGGGGATTTGGTGGCGACTTGGTGTCGAATTTTGGTAAATTTGGTATGGTTGGACTCGTGGTTGAATGAGCTTTCGAGTTTTGTGACTTTTATCGGGATTCGAGACATGGGCCTGGGGGCCGTCTTTTGACTTTTGATTAAATACTTAGTATTTTTTTTATGGAATTTATTCCTTTAGCCCATGTTGATTATGTCGAACTATTTGGCTAGATTCGAGCATTTGGAGGCAGATTCGCGAGGCAAATATGTGTTGGAGTAGATATTTTCATAGTTTGAGGTAAGCAACAGGTCTAAATTTGGTTTTGACGGTATAAAACCCCGTACTACATGTATTGTTATTGGTGTTGAGGTGACGCACATGCTAGGTGATGGACGTGTGGGCGTGCACCATATGAATTGTGACTTGGTCCATTCCATGGAACTATATAGTTGAATAATATGTTGTTATCTGTAAATTCTCCATGAGATATAGAAATTGAGCTGCAAATCCTTTTAGAAATCATGTTTATGCCATTTGTTGGTATGGTTGGGACCCTCAGAGGTCGTGTTACATGTTAAATTATCTGCTAAACTGCTATTTTGTACTCAGTCTCAGTTTTACTAACATATCATATCTCAGTCTCTATTGTTCTGATATATTATATCATTTCTGTTTGGGTTGATTATCATGATTACTGAGAGCCTGAGAGACCGGAGAGGTTAATGACCGAGTGAGACCGAGGGCCTGAGTGTGAGCACGCTGCAACATATTTTATTGATTTATTCTATGATTGGCTTGTTATAGCGCTTGGGCTTAAGGAGCCCTTTCGGAGTCTGTACACACCCCCAGTGAGTGCAGGTACCTACTGAGTGCGAGTGCGAGTGCAAGTGCCGAGTGCCGAGCGAGTGAGAGGAATGAGAGATTGTAAGGTATGAGTGACTGTGATGTTGGAGTGTATGGGAGGACTGGGTAACTATTGCTCTGAGATCATGCATTTGATTAATTGAATTTGACTTGAATTAACTGTTTTGGCATTAATTGTCAAACTTGAAACCATGCATATCATCCCATATTGAAATTTCTGTAATTGAACTATATTTGTGAAGCTCGTCACTACTTTCAGTCCATTATTTTGTCTTGTTACTTACTGAGTTGGTTGTACTCACGCTACACCATGCACTTCGTGTGTAGATCCAGGTGTTTCTGGACACGGTAGGTGTTGGTTTCTCTGTGCAGCTTGATCTTTTGGAGACTTTAAGGTAGCTGCCCGACATTCGCAGACCTTATCTCTCTTTCTCTATCTTTCCGCTTATCTATTTAGTTTTATTCTTTCATAGACAGTATTTCCGGACTTGTGTTGTATAGACGCTCATGTACTCAGTGACACGCCGATATTGGAAATTTTTCATATTGTGTTTTGACCTTTTATCTAGTTTATTAGAGTTTTGATGTTTTAAATATGTGTTATTTTATTGTTCATTTAAAAGTGTTGGCAGTATTTTGATGTGTTGGCTTCCCTAGTACCACGTTAGGCGCCATCACGACAGGTTAAGTTTTGGGTCGTGACACTAAGATCTTTAACCAAAATAAAAAGTCAACCAAAAAATTCAACTTTGGGCACACACCTCGAAACCCAACAAAATTTATAAATTCCAAACACCCATTCGATTACGAGTCCAGCCATATCAAAATCATCAAATTCTGACTTCAAATCGACCTTCAAATGTCCAGTAGAAAAATCCTTCTTCATGAATGCTATAACCAAGTCGCGAACGTGATGCCCAGTAACCAACACCTACGTGATCGTGGACCACCACACTCTATCTGATGAAGAACCACGTGCAATTCCTCAGGCCTCCCCTTCCTTCTTCGTGAACCCGTCTCCTCACTCGTGTTCGGGTTGAACAAACACCCAAAGCTTCACGATCGCGTCCTTCCCCTCACAAACATAGTAAACAAAATTCCACCTGCCAGCAATAACTCTTCGAGACCACGACCGTGACCCTTTCCTCGCGTATGCTAAAGAAAAAGCCAGATGCACAGAAATCAGTAGCTCCTCTTACTCCAAATTGAATCCGAATCATACCCTAAGCCCCCGGGACTTCGTCCGAATATACCGACAAGTCCTAAAACAAAATGCAAACTTACTTGAAGCCTCTAGTCATATCAAACAATATTAAAATCATGAATCTCACCCCAATTAAAGCATAATGAAGTAATAAACTTCCATCTTCTAGAACTAATGTTGAATTATATCAAACCAAATCCGAATGACCTCAAAATTGGCATGCAAGTCCCAAATGACAATACAGAACTATTCCAACTCTCGAAGCTGAAATTCGAACCCGACATCAATAAAGTCGATTCTCGATCAAACCTCTTAACCTTCCAAACCTTCAACTTTCCAACTTTCGCCAAAAAGTCTTAAACCAACCTACGGGTCTCCAAATCAATATTAGAACATACACCTAAGTCCAAAATCACCGAACAAATCTAACAGTACCATCAAAACACCATTCTGGAGTGGTCTATACAAAATTCAAACTCCAGACAACTCTTTCACCTTAAGCTTTCAACCTTGGGACTAAGTGTTCCAATTCCCTCCGAAACATTTCCGAAACAAAACCAACCACCCCTACAAGTCACAAAACCCCAAATGAACATAAAATAAACAATAATAGGGGAACGGGGTTATAATGCACAAAATGACCGACTGGATCGTTACAAGTGTTAACTGGAGGTTTGGAGACAGGACCTTGATTCTAAAGGTTTTAAGTTTAGCAGGACTAAGACAGAACACTTGAAGTGCAAGTTCAATAAAAAGTTGAGGGTAGTAGGCTCGTGAGGCTTGGATCACAGGTCATCCCCAAGAGAGGCAGTTTCAAGTACCTTGGGTCGGTTATCCGTGAGGATCGGGAGATTGACGAGGACGTCACACACCGCATAGGGGTGGGGTGGATCAAATGGAGGTTAGCATGCGTAGTCCTCTGTGACAAGAAAGTTCCATAGATACTCAAAGGTATATCTTATAGAGCGATGGTTAGACATGCCATATTGTGTGGGCTAGAGTGTTGCCGGTTAAGAACTCACATATACAGAAGTTGAAATTACCTGAAATGAGGATGGTGAGGTGGATGTGCGGGCACACCAGGATGGATAATATTAGGAATAAAGTTATTCGAGAGAAGGTGGGAGTGGCTCCTATAGATGACAAGATGAGGGAAGCGAGGCTCAGATGGTTCGGACATGTGCGGAGTAGAAGCCCCGATGCCCCGATAAGAAGGTTTTTACGGTTGGCTTTGGCAGTACGAGAAGAGGTATATGGCAGCCTAAGAAGTGTTGGGGAGAGGTGATCAGGCAGGACATGGTGTTGCTTCAAATTTCTGAGGACATAGCCCTTGATAGGAAGGTGTGGAGGTCTAGCATTAGGGTTGTAGGTTAGGAGGTAGTTGAGCATTTTTCTACTTCGCACCGGGTGTGAAGCTATTCTAATAGAATTTGTCTTAGACTTCTAGTGGTTAATGTTATGCTAACACTTTTCTTCCATTTTTCATATCACTAGGCCTTTTTTACCGGTTATTGTTATTGTTATTGTGTTTTATCTATTTTCTGGTTTTTATGATGATGTTATTATTATTATGGTTTGTTATGATGGTACTAATATATCGTCTCTTTTTGTCTTTTTTGTCTTCTTGAGCTGAGGATCAATCGGGAACAACCTCTCTACTCCATCAGGGTAGGGGTAAGTTTTGCAAACACACTACCCTCCACATACCCCTCACCTATGGGATTTTACTGGGTTGTTGTTGTTGTTGTTGTTGTTGTAATTCTTCCTATTTAGCACTCAATTTTCAATTTGATAAATTAATGACAGCATAATGAAAGACAATCTTTTCTTAGGAAGAAGATGAAGGTTATCTTTAAGGTCAGGGACATTTACCTCCTCATTTCCTGCTTCAAATTTAGAGTCACTCGTGGACATCATAGACCCAACATCATTAGAGTTAACTTTTTCAGAATCAGTGCTTATCAAGATAACTAGTGTCATGTCTGAGTGAGTTTCTTCACGCACTGTGAGCGGTTTTTCCCAGATTTCATTAGCAGTATTGCATGTATAAATCCTATTAATCTCCTCAGGACTCAGAACATTTTACATATTCAACTTAGCCTTGGCATTTTTCTTTAGCATCATCTTATCATATTATTGAATTTTTTCCCCTTTTGAAACTTTCTTTCCTTTGCCATTAGTATTTGTTGGAATAAAAGGTCCCTGAGTCACAATCATCCATAGGTCAAAGTCCTCATCTTGCAAAACGAATTTTATTCTATCCTTCAACCGGAAAAAGTTTTCTCGAGTGAACGAAGGTGGACAATTTATTGGGTCTCCCTCTGGCTAGGTTTGTTAGTTATATCCTTTGGCATTGGAAACAAGGACAATGGATCATTTGTCTTTTTATATTCATCTTGATTGTCATCATTGTCTTCTTCATATACATCTAGGAATGCTTGTTTAATGGCCTCCCATGCAGCCTTCATTTTAGCTACCCGAGCTTTATTGTAACTAGATTTAGGGCCTCCAACGGTAGGCTATAATCTCGTGTTTATGTCGCTTATTGCACTCTAATTTACTTTATTTTAATTGTGTTTGAGCTTTAATTGCTAGTGTTTTGTACTTATTGTGTGTTTTATGCCTTGTAGGAGTGATCCTGAGTGATGTAGATGTTGTGGAGTTAATTCAAGCTAATTGGAGTGTTGATGTCTGAGTAAAAGCCAAAGGGATTAAGCCGGGATCATGTTCGGGGGTCGAGGACCAAACCTGGACATCAAAAATTGAAGTTTGATTCGTACTCTGACAAAATCCCACAGCCGCAGCATATGGGGTGGCGCGTGAGCCGCCGGGGCTGTACAAAACCTGCTGCCTGACAGAAGTTGAGCTCTCTGGATTTCCGCATTGATGCCCCCATGCGGCGCGCCTGTGTAATGTTCACAGAGCCAATATCCTATTCAGCTAGGAGAAAGTGGTTTCATCTGGGACCGACCCTACTTGGTATAAATATATGGAAAAAGCGTTATTTTCTGGACTTTTGACATACTTTAGACCAAGAAAGCTAAGGAGGAGTTGGAGGAGTAAAAGCATAAGGATTTCATCATTCCTTCTTCACTCAAGACTCGAGTTTGGATTGAATTTATGTTTTCCTATGCTTTTATTATATTTGTAATGAATTACTCCATGTCTATGGAGTAGTTCCCTTTAGGGTTTGATGGATTTGGTGTATTAATATTTGTTTGCGGATTATAACTCTAGTTTTATGTGTTGAAGCGTTTTTGGATGATTTAATTGTTGCATCTATATTTTCTTGTTCATGTAATCGAGAGAGGCATAATTTGTGATATCTTTGCATTATATTGTTGGTTGAGTTCATTAATTCTTCTTAGTAATTCAAAGAGTCTAGCTGAATCGTTGATTGAACCTAGTTAGGAGGATAATCGAGATTAGTTCTCCTAAAGACCAATCCAATACGCATTCTTGCATATCTTCACAGAGCTTAAATTGGTTCATCTCGTGAGGTTGAGACTTAATCGAGAAAGGAGTTTCTACTAAAGGTGTGAACTAATAATTGAGTGAATTTGAGAGACTCACTTCAACATTAGAAGTGAAATATCTAGAATTAAATCCTAGAAAAATATCTTGCACCTATCCTATCAAAACCCTATCTCCTCACATTGATAACTTTCTTTGCCTATTCCTTATTTTGATTGTCATTAGTCAATAGCTATAGATTCTTAGTTAATTTTAATTAGACATCATACAAATCTCAACTATTGATCTTCATGAATAACAATCAAGCTAGAAACTATGAGAATACTGTTTATCTCCAGTCCCTATGGATACGATATTATACTATACTATCTTTGTTTAGCGAGCATATTTTAAGTGTGTGTTTTGAGCTCGTCAAATTTTGGCGCCGTTTCCACGGATTAGCAATCAATAGTGTTTGAAATAGTTTGTAGTGCTAATTCAGGAATTTTTTTTCTTTTACTTTAACTTTCCCTTTTTACGGTTGTTGTTCCTTGACTATGCGTAGGTTATAGGTTAAGGTTCGTGCATGAGTCGAGATTCTGGGAAATAAGTGCTACCACACAATCCAGAAATTGAAAAACAACTGCAACAACTGAGGAAGGAAAAAGATCTCATAGAGACATCAGAAAAGGTTGCGAAATCCTTTACCAAAGAAACTATGGCTGGAGATGTTGATGAGATTGTAGATTTGGCTGCAAGAGAGGCAGCCCAACAACGATTAAAAGGTACAAGGGATGCTGAGGAAGCCGCTATTAGAGATGCACAGATAATCTATGAAGAAGAAAGGGCTCGGAGAATTGCTTAAAATCAACCCTTGGCTGCAGACCAGTTCGGAAAAATGGCTCCCAGGCCTGGGTGATAACTTGACGATTATGCTAGACCGGTCAAGGATTATCAAGTGTGAGACCACCTCCAATTGCAGCTAACAATTTTGAAATAAAGCAGGGTTACTTCAAACCCTTCAGAACTGTTGTGTCTTCAGAGGGAAGATTAACGAAGATCCATATACACATTTAATGGACTTCGAGGAGATTATGAACACCTTTCAATACAATGGTGTGTCACAAGATGCAGTGTACTTAAGGGTATTCCCCTTCACACTTAAAGATGATGCAAAGTAGTGGTTTCAAAGCTTGCCCACGAGATCAATTAGAACATGGGATTAGATTAATAGAAAATTCTTGAAAAATATTTCTCATCAGCTAAGATGGGAAAGTTTAGAAGAAAAATCCATAACTTCTGCTAAAAGGGAGTGAAACTGTGTTTGAAGCTTGGGAGAGGTTTAAGGAGATACTGTGAAAGTGTCAACATAGCGGAATTGAACTATAGATGCAACTCCAGGACTTTTGGGATGGATTGACACCGGCCTCACATAGAATATTGAGTAATGCAGCTGGAGTCTCGTTGATGAAGAAGAATCTAAAGGAGAGAGTTACAATTCTTCATGACTTTCTAAAGATGCAAATCAGTAGCCCTTTGAGAGTGCTGAAAGAACAAAATCAACTGGTGTTCACCAAGTTGATGCTAATATATCTGGGCAGGTACAGCTTGATTCTATGGCCAAAGAAATATAAAAGCTGACCTTAGCCACGATACAAAGCAATCCTCATGCAGCGTGTGATATATGTGGAAGAGGATACCCTACTCATGAGTGTCAAGCCTCAATTAAGGAAGTAAATGTCGTGAGAAATTACAAATTTAATGCAATGGGTCCGAAACACCCCAGTTTTTCTTGGAATTCACTTGGGGGTACCGCAAATGTGTGGCAATAAAACAACCCCAGATTTTAGGGACAAGGAGCTCTGAGCTTTATGAATCATTCGAGACCGTAGTTTTAGCCTCAACAACCCAATCAACCTAGTCTTGAGGATCTAATGAAGAGTTTCATTATCAAGACAGATGAGAGGCAGGACACCCATGGATCAGCTATCAAAGAACTGGGACCATCTTTTCGAAACCTACAAAGACAGGTTGTGTGTAATGACCCGACCGATCATTTTGAGAATTAGAGCCCCAATACCCCTATTAACTGCTTCCCCCGTATCTATTTCTTCTATTCTGACTTTCCAGAAGGTTTCGTTTTGGTTTTTGAAGTGTTTTGGGACACTTAGTCCCTAAATGGAAGCATAAGTCTTTGAATTTGAACCGTTGCTGGAATGGTGTGAAGACGGCTCCAGAATGGAATTTGGTCAAATTCGTTAGTCTCCATTCAGTGATGTTTAGGGGCGTGTCCGGATTGTGATTTTAAGGTCCGTAGCACATTAAGGCTTGAAATGCCGAAAGTCGAATTTTTGGAGTTTTGGGCCGGTAGTGGAATTTTTTATATCGGGGTTGGAATCCGATTCTGCAAGTTGTAATAGGTTCGTAGTGTTGGATATGACTTGCGTGCAAAATTTGAGGTCAATCGGACGTGGTTTGATAGGTTTTGGCATCAGTTGTGGAAATTTGAAGTTTTAAGTTCATTAAGTTTGGATTAGAGGGTTATTGCTGCAACTATACGAAGGCTGAGAATGGTAGAATCTAGGTGCTGTGGAAGACCAATCTTTCAGTCAACATAGTTCAAGTTCATGAATAATTCATTCATTGTATAGTGAGTGATTCAGTGATTAGATACCAGATTATGTTAATAGTAGTGTATGCTAGAAACAAATTGCAGGAAAGATCAAGTTTATGGTGTGACTTACAACTGATAGGGGGGCAGGTTCAACTTCCATAGCTCATAAGTGGTGACTTCAACATTGTCCTAACCACTGATGATAGGTTAGGACAACCAGTTACTATGAATGAGGTGAAAGAATTCAAGGATTGTATTGACTCTATGCAACTGACCCCATTGAAGATAAAGGGTTGCTTCAATACTTGGTGCAATAAGCAGCATGCAGATGAAAGGGTATACAGTAAGATTGACTGGGCCTTTGGGAACTTTGAATGGATCAAGGGCTATTGGCATGTGGAAGCTGATTGCCTAGAACCTGGGGTGTCAGGTCACTCACCTATAGGTGGTTCAAATATGGAGAAGAAAGAATATATATATATCCTAAGCCATTCAAGTTGTATATGGTAACAATGGAACACAAGGAGTTTCAATCTATGGTGGATAAAGTATGGAAGCAGAAGCTGGGAAATGACCCTATGGATAGCATATGGCAGAAGTTACAACAGGTGAAAACTGTAACTAAAGGATTAAACAGGGAGATGACAAGCTATGAGAAAAGATTGAGTCAAATAAGACAGCAGCTGGAGTATACTCAGATTAATTTGAAGTTTGATCCCTTTAATTAGGATCTGATTGAGAAGGAAAATCAGACCTTGCAAGAACTAGAGAAATGGAGTACAATAGAAGAAAAAGTTCTGAGACAGAAGGAAAGAGTCAACTGGAGACTATGGGGATTCAAACTCCAAATATTTCTATGCACATCTGAAGATCAGAGCAAGTAAGAACTCAATTACTACTGTGTATAATGATATGGGAGCTAGAGTCACAGAACCTAAAGCTGTAGAAAAAGAATTCATCACCTTTTTTAAGCATCTTATGGGAACTGACACTGGGATCAAGCCATGTCCTAATACCAAATTCATCAAAGCAGGAGTGTTCTTATCATTGAAACAACAACAGGATCTAATAAAGGAAGTAACATTTGAAGAGGTTGATGAAGCAGTGAAAGACATGCCAAATGATAAAGCCCCTGGAGTTGAGGGATTTCCAATAGAGTTCTTTAAAATGCACTGGGAAGAAGTGAGACAAGATGTATATGATGCTGTACTGTTCTTTTTTCAAACAGGCAAGATGAAGCAAGCATGGAATTGCACAGCCATAACATTGATTCCAAAAGTTCCTGCACCTACAACTGTGAAAGACTATAGACCTATTGCTTGCTGTACTATTGTCTACAAAATCATTGCTAAGATTCTGACTAAAAGGATCAAAAAGCTAATTGAGTATATAATTGGGAAAGCACAGTCTGCATTCATAGAAGGGAGGAGCATTGTGGATAATATACTGTTTAGTCATGAGTTGTTCGATGGTTACAATAGGAAAGGCTTATCTCCAAGGTGTGTACTAAAGGTTGACTTAAGGAAATCATATGATTCATTGGACTGGCAGTTCCTTAGATATATGCTCACAGATCTTGGCTTCCCTCAGAAATCCATTGTATGGATAATGGAGTGTGTGACAACAGTGTCCTATTCTCTAGTACTGAATGGAGGACTCACTAGACCTTTCCCTGCTAAGAGAGGTATAAGACAAGGAGATCCAATGTCTCCTTATCTCTTTGTGATTGCTATGGAGTACTTGCAGAGGGAGATGAATCAATTAGCTATGCAAAAGGAGTTCAAATTTCATCCAAAGTGCAAGAAGTTGGGAGTGACACACATTTGTTTTGCTGACGATTTGCTAATGTTTTGCAGGGTTGACACACAATCAGTTACTATATTGCAGGAAACCCTTAATAGGTTCTCAAATGCATCAGGATTGCAGGCAAGTGTAGAAAAGAGTTCTATTTATATTGCTGGTGTAGCGCAACATATAAAGAAACAACTGATCGAGATTACTGGATGTGAAAAGGGTAGTATACCATTTAAATATCTGGGAGTTCCACTATCTACAAGAAAACTGAACATTCGTCAATGTTTGCCTCTGGTTGAAAAGATTACAGAGAGAGTAAGATGCTGGTCAGCTAGGATGCTTTCATACTCAGGAATAATTCAACTCATAAAATCAGTGTTATTTGGAATACAAACGTATTGGGCTCAAATTTTCTTATTGCCAAAGAAGATCATGAAGATGATAGAGACTATATGTAGAACCTTCTTGTGGACTGGCTCAACTGATTATTCCAGGAAAGCACTGATTGCGTGGGACAGAATATGTCAACCTAAAGCTACTGGTGGTTTGAATGTGATTAATATGAAGATATGGAACAAAGCAGCTTTATTAAAACATCTCTGGGTCTAGGCTATGAAGAAGGATACATTGTGGATTAAATGGGCTCATATCTACTACATAAAAGATAGGCTTAGGTAAACACACCTAAAACAGCACCATGGGTGGTTAGGAAGATCATAGAGGCAAAGGATGAAGTACAAAAGCTGAGGTCAATCCATAACATTCTCATAAACATACTGGACAGCTTTGTGAAGTAAGGCAAATTTCAGATACATAAAGCTTATGTCCAATTGCAGCCTCAATTCCCCAAAGTAGATTGGAAGAGTATTCATCTACATGCACAGATTTATCCTAGGTTCAAGTTCCGTCTATGGTTGGCTATCCACCAAAAGATAGCAACTGTGGATAGACTTACCAGGTTTGGTATTCAAGTTCAGTTAGAATGTGTATTCTGTGCAAAGACTGTGGAAACATTTGATCACCTATACTTTGGTTGTCCAAGTACAAACAAGCTATGGGAAAGAGTATTGATATGGATGGGCAATGCGAAGCAGATAGGAAGCTGGCAGCATGAACTGAAATGGATAAGCAATATGGCAAAGAGGAAAGATTGCAGGGCAGAAATGATCACAGCATTGTTTGCAATGGTTTTCTACTCCATCTGGTGTGAAAGGAATTCAATGCGATTTAACAAAGGAAGATACAACATAGATGAACTTTACAAGGAAATTGCAAAACATATAACACACAAGGCAGAAAGAAGAAATAATGGCGAGCAGAATTGGAGAATTTAAAAAATATTCCTTAGTATTGCAACTTGTAATTAATGTCAGTATAGTATAGTTTTACTTTGTAATAGTGAATAGGAGATTAATGGTCAGCATTAATCTGGGAATGTAAAGATAGTTTTTTGGTGAAATAAAAGCAAAATTTTGTCAAAAAAAAAGTTTGGATTGGAGGGTGATTTGTGTTTTAGCACTATTTGATGTGATTTGAGGGCTCGACTAAGTTTGTATAGTATTTTAGTATTGGTTGGTATGTTTGGTCGAGCTCCCAGGGGGCCTCAGGTGAGTTTCGGGTGCTTGACGGATCAAAGGTTGAAGTTGTGTTGTTGTTGAAGATTTTCTGGTGCTGGTGTAATCGCACCTGCGAAGTGGTCACCGCAGGTGCGAGCCCGCAGAAGCGGGACATGGAGCGCAGAAACAAATTTGGGCAGCCCAGGCTGGGATCGCATGTGCGAGGTTAGTTCCGTATCTTCGAAGCCCGCAGATGCATGGGAGGAATCACAGATGCGACGTTGGACCGCAGGAGCAGACCAGTTTCCGCAGGTACGCATGTGCAGGTGCGACCACCATCTCGCAGAAGCGGTCCCAAGTCTCTTAAGTCATTTCTGGACCTGCAATGGAACTTCTGCATATGCGGTACCGCATGTGCGATGAATGCACCGTAGTGCGGTTTAACTGGCAGAAAAGGGGCAAACGAGGGTTTGATTCATTTTCACCATTTTTTGACTTGGGAGCTCGGGATTTGGCAATTCCTTGAGGGATTTTCAGAGAGAGATTTGGGGTAATGATTCCTTACTCGATTTTGGTTACATTTCATTTATCTATTATTGTTTTCTTCATTTAATCAAGTAATTTGGGTGAGAAAGTTGGAAAAATGGGGGAAAAGTTCCCCAATCAAATTTCTATGTTTTGATGTGGATAGTGACATCGGATTTGGATAATTTTGGTATGAGTGAACTCGTGAGTGAATGGGTATTCATAATTTGTGACTTTTACCCGATTCCGAGACGTGGGTCTGAGGAGGCTTTTTAGGTATTTTTCTAATTTCTTGCCTTAGCTTTGATTTCATTAGCTAGATTAGTTTATTGTAGCTATATTTATATTATGTAATTGGTTTTGGCTAGATTTGGGCTATCCGGAGCCGGATATTCGTTGAAAGAGCATTATTACGGATTGATTTTAGCTTGGTTCGAGGTAAGTGGCTTGCCTAACCTTGTGTGGGCGAACTCCTCTTAGGATTTGGTACTGTTTGATATATGAGCGCTGTGTACGTGAAGTGACGAGTACGTACACGGGCTATTTGTTGTAAAACTCCATTTTTCACTGGGTCACAACCTATTTTCTCCTTGTTTGAACTACACTAGCATATGTACTATCCTGTTTAGATTAGGAAAGCATGCCTACGTGTTTTAACTGGCTACTTGAACTCTGTGCAGCATGTTTAGTGAAATTACCTGCTTTCTTTAATTTGAACATAGTTTAGACTGCAGGTGTTCATGCTATGATTGTTGTTTATATTGGTTGAGTTGCATATTTACTTTGGGACTACGAAACGGTATTCCGGGAGATCCCCTGTACTGCATATTTAGTTTGGGACTACGAAATGGTATTCCGGGAGATCCCCAACACTGTATTATTCTTTGGGACTACGGAACGGTATTCCGGGAGATCCCCCTGCATATTTACGTTGGGGACTACGGGACGGTATCCCGGGAGATCCCCTGTTGCTATTACTGTGTTCTGAGCTGTTGGCTTTTGTTGAATTCTATTCCTATTAGATATCTGTATTTATGTTATTGTAATATTTCTTTCTATCTTATTTCATTATATTTATACCAGTAGGGCGCTGACTTGACTCTTCACTTCTCGAAAGAGGTTAGGCTTGGTACTTACTGGGTACCATTTTGGTGTACTCATGCCCTTTCCTGTACATGTTTTTTGTGTGCATATCCGGGTTCATCGTACCAGCCTCATCACTAGTTGCAGTCGCTGCTGCTTTTTGGAGACTTCAAGGTAGATCTGCCCACGCTCGTAGATCCTCGGAGTTCCCCTCTATCCCCCTATGTTCATTTCTCTTTCTTTCGGTAGAGATGACGTATATAACAGTTAAAAACTTCTTAGTAGCTTGTGACTTGCGAGTTTTCGGGTTTTGGGTATTGTTCGGTACATTCCCGTAGTGATAATTGTATATGCCGAGTGGCATTCAGTTGCATATTAAATAATTGTTACTCTTAGTAATTAATGTTTATGCTTTTGTTTCATTTCAGCAATGTGTTAGGCTTACCTAGTCATAGAGACTAGGTGCCATCACGACAATTCACTGAGGGAGAAATTAGGTCAGGACAAGTTGGTATCAGGGCTCTAGGTTCATAGGAGTCGTGAGTCACAAGCTGGTTTATTAGAGTCTCGCGGATCGGTATGGAGACGTTTGTACTTATCCTCGGGAGGCTATGGAACTGTTTGGAAAATTCCACGTCATTTGATTCCTTGTTGTGCGAGATCATTGACTTCAAAATTCTAAACTTCTGTCTTCTATTGTCTCACAGATGGTAAGTACACATGCTATTGGAGATGACCAGACACTCGCGCCCGCTGCTAGAGCCGCCAAAGGCTGAGGTCGGGGTAGAGGCCGAGGACGTCCACGTGGTGCGGCCAAAGCACCCGAGCGAGCTGCTATCGAGGAGCCACCAGCAGTCCCAGTCGGAGCCCAGGCACCTGATACGCCTACTACTACTTCTCCAGCTCTTCAGGAGACCCTTGCATAGTTCATGAGCATGTACAACACTCTAGCTCAGGCAGGGTTGATTCCCCTTACTGCAGCTACATCTCAGGCCGGGAGAGGACCGCCGACTCCCGCCGCCCGCACCCTAGAGCACCGGGTTCAGGTTGATCAGATTCTAGAGGTTATATCGGTACCACCTGTAGCCCCAGTTCAGCCCGAGGGTAGGGCAGCGTACGCTCGAGAGGTATAAGAAGTACGACTCTCCTACATTCAGTGGTCCAACATCAGAGGATGCTCAGGGATTTCCGGAGGAGTGCCACTGTATGCTCTATACTATGGGCATAGCAGAGTCAAATGGGGTTTCTTTCACTGCCTTTCAGCTTCGAGGAGCATCCTACCAGTGGTGGCATACTTATGAGTTGGACAGTCCGGCTGAGGCAGCTTCCCTTACATGGACTTAGTTCTCGAACATGTTTTTGAGAGAGTATGTCCCTCAGAGCCTCAGGGACACATGGCGTGCGGAGTTTGGGTAGTTGCGCCAGGGTGTTATGACTATTTCAGAGTATGCAGTCCGTTTCAGTGACTTGGCTAGACATGCACCGGGCTTGGTTTTTACAGTTTGAGAGGGGGTCCACAGGTTTATTAAGGGGCTAATTCCCAACATCAGGACTAGCATGGCCCGGGAGTTAGTGATGGGTATTCCGTATCAGCAGGTGGTGAGTATTGCTAGGAGAGTAGAAGGCATGCTTGCTCGGGATAGGGAAGAGAGAGAGGACAAGAGGTCTCGAGAGTTGGGCCATTATTCTGGTGCCCGTGCCCCAGCTGCAGTTCGTCATGGTAGGGGTTATGTGAGTCTCCCCGTTCATTCAGCTCTTCCAGCCGCCAGTGGTATTCTAGCTCCTCCGAGACCTCAGGAGCCTTATTATGCACCTCCAGTATCTAGGGTTCCCCCTACACGGGGTGCTATTAGTGATCAGTCCAGCAGACCTAGCGCGAGCCAGTCACAGCTGCCACGTCCTCCCACAGCTTGTTTTGAGTATGGCGACACTCGTCATATGGTGAGAGATTGCCCCAGACTTAGGAGGGGTGTACCTCCACAGACTTCTCAGCCACAACATGCTCCACAGGGTTCCCAGGCTATGATTACGGCACCAGTTGCAAACCTACCTGCTCAGCCAACTCGAGGTGGAGGTCGGGGAGGTAGTGGTCGCCCTAGATAGGGAGGCCATGCCCGATACTATGCTCTTCTAGCTCGTATAGAGGTCGTTGCTTCCTATTCTATCATTCCAGGTATTGTTCTAGTCTGTCATAGAGATGCATCGGTTCTATTCGATCCAGGCTCCACGTATTCCTATGTGTCCTCTTATTTTGCCCCGCATTTGGGTGTATCTCGGGATTCTTTTAGTTCCCCTGTTTATGTGTCTACTCCTGTGGGAGATTCTCTTATTGTGGACCACGTGTATCGGTCGTGTTTAATTACTCTTAGTGGTTTTGACACCAGAGCTGATTTATTATTGCTCAGCATGGTAGATTTTGATATTATCTTGGGCATGGACTGGTTGTCACCCTATTATGCTATTCTTGATTCTCACGACAAAATCTTGATGCTGGCTATGCCAGGTTTACCGCGATTAGAGTGGAGGTGTACCTTAGATTACACTCCCTGTAGAGTTATTTAATTCCTTAAAGCTCAACGAATGGTTAAGAAGGGGTGTGATGCGTATCTGGCCTATATGAGAGATGTCAGTATTGATGCCCTTATAGTTGATACAGTCCCAATAGTGAGGGATTTCCCTGATGTGTTTCTAGCTGATCTTCCGGGCATGCCGCCCGACAGAGATATTGATTTTGGCATTGATTTGCTGCTGGACACTCAGCCCATCTCTATTCCTCCTTATCATATGGCCCCTCATGAGTTGAAGGAGTTGAAGGAACACTTGCAGGAATTGCTTGATAAGGGCTTCATTCGGCCCAGTGTGTCACCTTGGGGTGCTCCTGTCTTATTTGTGAAGAAAAAGGATGGTTTTATGCGTATGTACATTGATTATCGCCAGTTGAGGAGACTTACAGTGATGAACCGATAACCTTTGCCTCGTATTGATGACCTATTTGATCAGTTACAAGGTGCCCGAGTGTTTTCCAAGATTGATTTGTGCTTAAGTTATCATCAGTTGATGATTCGGGAGCCAGATATCCCGAAGACTGCTTTCAGGACTCGGTATGGTCATTACGAGTTCCTTGTTATGTCATTTGAGCTGACCAATACCCTAATAGCATTTATGCATTTGATGCACAGTGTATTTCAGCCTTATTTTGGCTAGTTCATCATTGTCTTTATTGATGACATTTTGGTATAATCCCGGAGTCAGAAGGATCATGAGCAGCACCTGAGGACAGTGCTTTAGACTTTGAGAGAGAAGAAATTATATGCAAAGTTCTCTAAATGTGAGTTCTGGTTGGATTCCATGGCATTTTTGGGTTACGTAGTGTCGAGTGAAGGGATCAAGGTTGATCGAAGAAGGTGGAAGCAGTGCAGAGTTGTCCCAAACCATCCTCAGCTACAGAGATCCGGAGTTTTCTTGGTTTGGCAGGTTATTACCGTTGATTTGTTGAGGGATTCTCATCTATTGCAACACCCATGACCAGGCTGACTCAGAATGGTGCTCCGTTCAGGTAGATGGAAGAGTGTGAGGAAGCTTTCAGAAGCTCAAGACAGCTTTGACTATAGCCCCAGTATTTGTATTGCCTTCAGGTTTGGGGTCTTATACAATTTATTGTTATGCGTCGCGAGTTGGTCTCGGCGTAGTATAGATGCATGACCGCAGGTGATTGCCCATGCGTCCAGACAGCTGAAGGTGCATGAAAAGAACTATCTTGCCCACGACCTGGAGTTAGCTGCTATTGTTCATGCCTTGAAGATTTTGAGGCACTATTTGTACGGTGTCCTTTGTGAGATCTACACTGATCACTGGAGTTTGCAGCATCTGTTCAAGAAGAAGGATCTTAATTTGCATCAGAGGAGGTAGTTAGAGCTGCTTAAGGATTATGATATCACCCTTTTGTACCACCCGGGGAAGGCCAATGTGGTGGCAAATGCTTTGAGTCGTCGGGCAGAGAGTTTGGGGTTTTATCTTATCTACAAGCAGCGGAGAGGCCCATGGCATTGGATGTTCAAGCCTTAGCCAGCTAGTTTGTGAGATTGGATATTTCTAAGCCTAGTCGAGCATTAGCTTGTGTGGTCTCCCGGTCTTCTCTTTATGATTGTATCAGGGAGCGTCAGTATGATGATCCCCATATGCTTGTCCTTTAGGACACGGTCCAGCACGGTGATGCCAATGAGGTCACTATTAGGGATGATGGTGCTTTGAGAATGCAGGGCAGGCTATGTGTGCCTAATGTGGACGGATTGCGTGAGTTGATTCTTCAGGAGGCTCACAGCTCGCGATACTCTATTCATTCGGGAGCCGCGAAGATGTATCAGGACTTGAGGCAGCATTACTGGTGGAGGAGGATGAAGAAAGATACAGTAGAGTATGTTGCTCGGTGCCTAAATTGTCAGCAGGTGAAGTATGAGAATCAGCGGCCGGGTGGATTGCTTCAGAAGTTAGAGATGCCGGAGTGGAGAAGGGAGCGGATCACTATGGATTTCGTTGTTGGACTCCCACGAACATAGCGGAAGTTTGTTGTAGTTTGGGTGATTGTGGATAGGCTGACCAAGTTAGCTCACTTCCTTTATGTGATGACTACCTATTCTTCCGAGCAGCTAGCTTGAGTTTATATCTGTGAGATTGTCAGACTTCATGGCGTGCCGGTATCTATCATCTTTGACCGGGGTATGCAGTTTACATCACGGTTCTAGAGAGCCGTACAGCAGGAGTTGGGTACTCGAGTGGAGTTGAGCACATCATTTCCTCCTCAGACGGACGGACAGTCCGAGCACACTATTCAAATTCTTGAGGATATGCTTCGTGCGTGTGTGATGGAGCTTGGAGGTTCTTGGGATTAGTTTTTGCCACTTGCGGAGTTCTCCTACAACAATAGTTATCAGTCCAGCACTCAGATAGATTTGTATGAGGCTCTGTATTGTAGGTGGTGTCAGTCCCCAGTGGGTTAGTTTGAGCCAGGCGAGGCTAGATTATGGGCACAGACTTAGTTCAGGATGCTTTGGAGAAGGTTAAGGTGATTCAGGATAGACTTCGCACAGCCCAGTCCAGATAGAAGAGTTATGCAGACCGGAAGGTTCGCGATATTGCATCATGGTTGGAGAGCGGGTTTTGCTCCGGGTTTTACCTATGAAGGGCGTTATGAGGTTTGAAAAGAAGGGCAAGCTGAGCCCCAGGTTCGTTGGTCCATTTGAGGTGTTGCGATGAGTTGGGGAGGTTGCTTATGAGCTTGCGTTACCTCCCAGCCTAGCAGGAGTTCATCCGGTATTTCATGTTTCGATGCTCTGGAGATATCACGAAGATCCGTCTCACGTGTTGGATTTCAGCTCAGTCTAGTTGGACAAGGATCTATCTTATGTTGAAGAGCCAGTGGCTATTTATGACAGGTAGGTTCGGAAGCTGAGGTCAAAGAACATTGCATCAGTAAAGGTTCAGTGGCGGGGTCAGCTGGTCGAAGAGGCGACTTGGGAGAACAAGCAGGAAATGCGCAACCGTTATCCTCATCTTTTCACCACTTCAGGTATGTCTTTATGCTCGTTCGAGGACGAACAATTCTTTTAAGAGAGAGAGGATGTAACGACCTGGCTGGTCATTTTTAGAATTAGAGCCCCGATCCCCTATTAATTGCTTCGCCCGTATCTATTTCTGCTATTGTGACTTGCCAGAATATTTTCATTTTGGTTTTTGAAGTGTTTTGGGACACTTAGTCCCTAAATGGAAGCTTATGTCTTAGAATTTAGACCGTAGTCGCAATAGTGTGAAAACGGCACCAAAATGGAATTCCGTCGATTTCTTTAGCTCGTTGGGTGATTTTTCACTTAGAGGTGTGTCCAGATTGTGTTTTTGAGGTCCGTAGCCCATTTAGGCTTGAAATGGCGAAAGTCAAATTTTTGGAGTTTTTGGGCCGGTAGTGGAATTTTTAATATCGGGGTCGGAATCCGATCCCGAAAGTTGTAGTAGGTCAGTAGTGTTGAATATGACTTGCGTGCAAAATTTGAGGTCAATCGGTCGTGGTTTGATAGGTTTCGGCATCGGTCGTGGAAATTTGAAGTTTCAAGTTCATTAAGTTTTGATTGGAGGGTGATTTGTGTTTTTAGCGTTCTTTGATGTGATTTCACGTATCGACTAAGTTCATATGGTGTTTTAGGATTGGTTGGTATGTTTGGTCGAGGTCCCGGGGGCCTCGGGTGAGTTTTGGGTGCTTGACGGATCAAAGGTTGAAGTTGTGTTGTTGCTGAAGATTTTCTGGTGCTGGTGTAATCGCACCTGCTGAGTGGTCACCGCAGGTGCGAGCCTGTAGAAGCAGGACTTGGAGCGCAGAAGCGGATTTGGGCAGCCCAGGCTGGGATCGCAGGTGCGAGGTTAGTTCCGCATCTGCGAAGCTCGCAGATGCGGGGGAGGAATCGCAGGTGCACCGACGGAACGCAGGAGCGGACCAGTTTCCGCAGGTGCGCACGCGCTGGTGCGGCCACCATCTCGCATAAGCGGTCCCAGGTCCCTTAACTCATTTCCACACCTGCAATGGAATTTTTGCAGGTGCTGTACCGCATGTGCGATGAATGGACCGCAGGTGCGGTTGAACTGGCAGAAAATGGGCAAATATCGAGAGTCTGATTCATTTTCACCATTTTTGGACTTGGGAGCTCGGGATTTGGCGATTCCTTGAGGATTTTTAAGAGACAGCTTTGGGGGTAACGATTCCTTACTCGATTTTTGTTATATTTCATTAATCTATTGTTGTTCTCTTCATTTAATCAAGGAATTTGAGTGAGAAAGTTGGGGAAATGGGGGAGAAGTTCCCCATTCGAATTTATGAGTTTTGAGTGGGATTTTGACATCGGATTTGGATAATTTTGGTACTAATGAACCCGTGACTGAATGGATGTTCATAATTTGTGACTTTTACCTGATTTCGAGACGTGGGCCCGAGGAGGCTTTTTGGCGTTTTTCTAATTTCTTGCCTTAGCTTTGATTTTGTAGCTAGATTAGTTTATTGTAGCTGTATTTATGTTATGTAATTAGTTTTGGCTTGATTTGGGCCATCCGGAGCCGGATATTCGTGGAAAAAGCATTATTACGAATTGATTTGAGCTTGGTCGAGGTAAGTGGCTTGCCTAACCTTGTGTAGGGGAACTCCTCTTAGGATTTGGTAGTATTGTTTGATATTTGAGCACCGTGTACGTGAGGTGACGAGTACGTACACGGGCTATTTGTTGTAAAACTCCATTTTTCACTGGGTCACAACCTATTTTCTCCTTGTTTGAACTACACTAGCATATGTACTATCCTGTTTAGATTAGGAAAGCATGCCTACGTGTTTTAACTGGCTACTTGAACTCTGTGCAGCATGTTTAGTGAAATTACCTGCTTTCTTTGATTTGAACTTAGTTTAGACTTTAGGTGTTCTTGCTATGATTGTTGTTTATATTGTTTGAGTTGCATATTTACGTTGGGACTACAGAACGGTATTCCGGGAGATCCCCCTGTACTGCATATTTACTACGGAACGGTATTCCGGGAGATCCCCCAGCACTGTTGTATAAGGTAGAATCGGACGGTCCGATATCACGTAGTCAAGGTACCTCGGAAAATCATCACGAAGGCTCGAGGCTACGAGGCTACGGTCGAGTTTTTTCCTTCCTCGAGGTTCGTCGACGCTTGACCTTGAGATAATGTTGACCCCAGCTATGGTAGAAATGGGGAGTTCCCAAGGCACGCGACTAGGGATGACACATCTAGCGGGCTACTCTGATTCCAAATCAGGGCATCATTCAGCCGTCTCATCCCCATATCTATGTAATTAATATATTTTGTACTATGTGGGGATTTCTCTCCTATATAAAGGGAGTCCTTGTCATTTTGTAAGCATCTGTTGCTTCAGCTGCTCCATAAAAAATATAGAACAACATTCTCTCTGCTCTCTTACATATTTTCTTGATATTATTGCTCTCATTTATTATCTTCATTATTGTTCATCATTTATTGCTGTCGTTGGCCATAAAGAGCCTTTTTTTATTTTATCATAACTGTTAGTTATACTTCGATAACCCTCGATAGCTCACAATCGAGCCCCGGAATCGACCTTGAGGCCCCGGAATCAGCAAGCTCGAAGCCCCGATTGTTAATCTATCAATTTGATCATTACCATACCTTCACCTCTTATTTCGTTTCTAAGTCTCACATACATAGCATCAACTGCTTAACGACCGGCATAAAAATAGATCACATATTTTTAGAGTCCCATATCAAATTTAATTGTAATTACCATTTTCACGGTAAACAGTTTGGCGCCCACCGTGGGGCTAAAAATAATAGTGATTATTTTCTTGCTGGTTCCATTACTCAACGCAAGTTATCTTTCACACTTTTTCTTTTTCCAAAGATCTTTGATTTCAGGTCGGAATGTCTGATTCAGTAAACAATAACCTTGAGAACTACGGAGAGAATGGTGTGGTCGTTCCAGGTGTTGGTAAGCCACCAAAAAACCTTGAGAACGCACCAGGACCAATTCCGATTGACGAAGTCTCGCACGACACGCAACACGTCGAAATAAGCTCCCACACTAACAGGAGCATACACCAAGGCGACCAACAAGAAGCCCAAAAAACCCCAGCCCAGGGAGAATGGGAGGTTAGCCTTCATGTTATTTTTGAAATGTTGCAGGCACAGCAGTAGGCTATTGGTCAGCTGCAAAGCTACCAGAAAACCCCTAGCACAGTAGCACCGGGGACAGCTCCCCCGGCCGAACAGGTAACGGAGAGGTCGAGTAATAATGGGTCAATGGCCGATCCCGTCATCGTAAAGATGCTTGAGGACCTCACCAGAAGGATCGAATCGGGCGAGAAAATGATAGAAGTCAACGATAAGAAGGTCGAGACTTACAACTCTAAGGTCGACCAAATTCCAGGAGCGCCCCCGATCTTGAAAGGTATGGACTCAAAGAAGTTCATACAGAAGCCGTTCTCACAGGAAGCGGCCCCGAAACCCATTCAAAAGAAGTTCAGAATGCTCGACCTCCCAAAGTATAACGGAACGTCAGATCCCAACGAGCACGTTACCGCCTACACTTGTGCAGTAAAGGGCAACGACCTAAGGGACGACGAGATCGAGTCCGTCCTACTAAAAAAGTTCGAGGAAACGCTCTCTAAAGGGGCAATGATGTGGTATCACAACCTGTCCCCAAACTCGATAGATTCATTTGCCATGTTAGCGGATTCTTTCATTAAGGCACTTGCTGGCGCCATCAAAGTAGCAACAAGGAAATCCGACGTCTTCAAGATTAAATAGAGAGATAATGAGATGCTGCGAGAGTTCGTATCTCGCTTCCAAATGGAACGAATGGAACTGTCACCTTTCTCTGATGACTGGGTGGTACAGGCCTTCACACAAGGTCTGAACGAACGGAGCTCGGTGGCTTCGAAACAGCTAAAGCAGAACCTGGTCGAGTACCTAGCCGTGACTTGGTCAGATGTGCACAATCGATACCAGTCGAAAATCAAGGTCGAGGACGACCAACTGGGGGCCCCCCTCGGGCTCGGTATACCCAAGCAGACTCCTGACAAAGGAGTTGAAGCCAAACAAAGAAAGATATCAACCATACATCGAAGATAGGAGGAACGCCCCAAGGCGCAACGTACCCCGCAACGATCGAAGGATGGACTGAGGACAGAATCCTTAGGGAATCGTCAACAGAACCGGGTTTGATAGGCACACGGGGCCAACGGAGGCGCCTCACCTGCCAGAATACAACTTCAACATCGATGTATCTGACATCGTGTTCGCCATCAGCAAAATCAGAGATGCCAAGTGGCCAAGGCTTGTGCAATCGGATTCTTCGTAAAGGAATCATAACTTAATGTGTGTGTTTCACAACACACATGGCCACAGGACCGAGGATTGCCACCAGCTCCGAGAAGAAGTAGCCAGACTACTCAATAAAGGTCACCTCCGAGAATACTTAAGTGATCCGGCCAAAAATCAGTTCCGAGAAAGAGAGGCGGCCAAGAAGAACGAAGCAAATGAGCCACAACATGTCATCCACATGATCTTGGGAGGCATCGATGCTCCACAAGAACTCGTGATGAGAAGGACGAAAATATCCATCATCGATGAAAAGCGAACCCGGGGATACATACCCGAAGATGCCCTTAGATTCAGCGAAGAGAACACTGAGGCCTTGTCTCAACCTCACAATGACCCACTGGTAATCTCTTTCCTCGTAAATACATTTCAAATAAAATGTGTACTCGTGGATCCAGGTAGCTCGGCTAACATTATCAGGTCGAGGGTAATAGAGCAGCTCGTACTACTTGACCAAATCGTGCCCGCTACTCGAGTCCTCAACGGATTCAACATGGCGAGTGAAACAATGAAAGAAGAAATCACTCTCCCAGTCAACGTGGTCGGCATAACCCAAAATGTCAAATTCCATGTTATTGAAGGAGACATGAGGTACAACGCCTTATTCGGGAGGCCGTGGATACACTGCATGAGAGCAGTACCGTCCACCCTCCACCAAATGATGAAATTCCCGACAAAGGATGGGATTCCTACCTAATTGTTATGTATCTTAGTTAACCCCTTTGAGCCTATAATCCCTTTTCTTTTGGCAACCACATTATAAGCCTTACCCATTTATTTGAATTGACCATCTATTTGAACCTTGTACCTCTCGTGAGCACTTGAAATTATTATGAACTTTGTAAAATTTAAAGTGTGGGGTGGTTGGTTTGGATTTTGAGTGGAACTATTGAAATAAGGAGAAAGGTGAAATGTTTAGAAAAAGTAAGAGCCACTTGAATTGAAAAACAAAAAAATGAACAAAAAGTTGTATTGTTATGCAAATATTCCTCGATAGTGGTAAATCTTAACGTAATTATGCTTAAAGGAGTAGGGGGTTAACGTGTATTGATGTGAAGGTGAAGTTATGATTTGACAGAAGTGTGGGGCATTGAATGGTAAAAGTGTATGTATTAAAAGTGTTTAGGGAGGTGTAGTCACTCTTATATCTAAATGTATCCTACCTGTCCCGCAGCCTACATTACAACCAATGGAAGTCCTACTTAATCCTTGACTGAATGAACTCAATTAGTAGAGTAGTACACTACGGGCAAACTAATAGTACGACTTTTATGGTATATGAATGATGTTTCTAAGAGTGAGTGAATTCTTTCTATCTTGAGTGCCTAATTGTTCTTAAATTTTATTGTGTGTGGAACTACTCTCTATTGTTGTGTGAGGGCACTTGATTCATGAAGGAAAGGTAATGTCGTTGACCTCTATGTTAGAGTAAGTGGGCGGGCTGTGAAAAATGTGCGGTACTTGTGAGTCAAATCTTAAGGCGTGAATGTTACGTTATTGTGCTTAATCTATTTTAAATATTCTTGGTGTGATGAGTTAGGAGAGTTGTTTAAAAAGGTAGTGTCTATATAAAGTGTTGTTTGATTGCTCGAGGGCGAACAATGGTTTAAGTGTGGGGTGATGATGGTAGGCTATAATCTCGTGTTTTAGTCACTTATTGCACTCAAATTTACTGCACTTTAATTGTGTTTGACCTTTAATCGCTAGTGTTTTGTACTTATTGTATTTTTTATGCCTTGTAGAAGTGATTCTGAGTGATGTAGATGTTGTGGAGTTAATTCGAGCTAATTGGAGCTTTGATGTCTAAGTAAAAGCCCATGGGATTAAGCCGGGATCGTGTTCGGGGATGGAGGACCAAGCCTGGGCATCAAAAATCAGAGTTTGAACCGTACTCTGAGAAAATCCCACAGCGCCGCGGTTGTACAAAAGCTGATGCCTGAAAGAAGTTGAGCCGTCTTGATTTCCCCACTAATGCCCGGCATGTCGCGTCACCCCATGCGGTGCGCCTGTGTAATTTTTATAGAGCCAATGTCATATTTCGTCTATGAGAAAGTGGTTTCGTCTGGGGCTGACCCTACCTGGTATAAATACATAGAAAAACGTTATTTTCTGGACTTTTTACATACTTTAGACATAAGGAAGCTAAAGAGGAGTTGGAGGAGCAAAAGCACAAGGATTTCATCATTCCTTCCTCACTCAAGACCCGAGTTTGGATTGAATTTATGTTTTTCTATACTTTTATTATATTTTTGATGAATTACTCCATGTCTATAGAGTAGTTCCCTTTAGGGTTTGATGGATTTGGTTTATTGATATTTGTTTGCGGATTATAACCCTAGTTTTATGTATTGAAGCGTTTTTGGATGATTTAATTATAGCATCTATATTTGCTTGTTCATGTAATCGAGAGAGGCATAACTTGTGATATCTTTGTATTATATTGTTGGTTGAGTTTATTAATTCTTCTTAATAATCAAAAGAGGCTAGTTGAATCATTGATTAAACCTAGTTAGGAGGATAATCGACAGAGGTTTTCCTAAAGACCAATCCACTATGTATTCTTGCATATCTTCATAGAGCTTAAATTGGTTCATCTTTTGAGGTTGAGACTTAATTGAGAGAGGAGTTTCTACTAAACGTGTGAACTAATAATTGAGTGAATTCGAGAGACTTGCTTGAACATTAAAAGTTAACTATCTAATGTTAAATCCTAAACAATTATCTTGCACCTATCCTATCAAAACCACATCTCCTCCCATTGATAACCTTCTTTGCCTATTCCTTGTTTTGATTGTCATTAGTCAATATCTGTAGATTCTTAGTTTATTTTAGTTAGACGTCATACAAATCTTAATTGTTGATCTTCTTGAATAACAATCAAGTTAGAAACTACGAGAATATTATTTAACTCCAATCCCTGTGGATACAATATTATACTATACTATCTTTGATTAGCGAGCATATTTTAAATGTGTGTTTTGAGCACGTGAGCCACAACCCTTCTTTAGGTCCTTCTTTTGTTTCATTACATGCTCCTTTTCCCATTCAATTTTCCACTCTTAATAATCCTCAACTATAGTCAAACTCCCCACATTTATAGCAGCCATTGATGTTTGTCTTTTCTACAGCCTTTGGTTTGCTTGGAACCTCTCTTTGGCAGTTCCTTTTGAATTTTTCAAGAACCTCTTGAATTGTCTGGACAATAGACTTATATCAATTCCTTCTTCTTCATCATAAACAGTGTCTTCGGATACCTTGAGTATCAGCCCTTTGTCTCTCTTGGAGTCATCTTTATTCAACTCCATTTTCCTTAACTCATATGTTCTCAAATTTCTAACAAGTTCATCCAGAATGATTGTACTAGTTCCCTGGCTTCCTGAATTGCAATAAATTTGCTCTGAGGCAACAAGTATTCTGAGAACTTCTCTCACCAACTCTTCATATGTAAAAGTCTTTTCAAGTGATCTCAACTAATTTTAATGACTGTAAACCTAGTGATCATATCTTGTATTGGTTCAGAGTCTTTCATGGTGAATATTTCATAGCTTCTTAAGAGCATCTCAATTTTGGATTGCTTTACTTGAGATGTTCCTTCATGTGAAGTTTGTAAGGTGTCCTAAATCTCCTTTGCATCAGCGCATGCCAAAACTCTGTTAGTCTCATCAGGCGAAGCCACAAATAAGTGTCATTTTGGCTTTGGAAATTTTCTCCATGAGTTTGCGATCAATATTATTAAACTCACTTCATTCGTTGAGAACTTCTCTTCCTCAGGAATCAAGCTTGATCGGGATATTTGGTCCATCCAGATTTAATATTTTATAACTCGTAATCCTTGGTAGTTAAGAATTTCTCTATCATAGTTTTCCACCACATACAGTACTTTTCATTCAATAAAGAAGAATGTGTGATATCATGACCCTCATTTATCCCTGGTGGTGCACTCATCTTGTGAGTCTCTAAAAGGTATAACCCTCATAATTGAGAGCCTACTCTAATAACAACTCTTACAATTATACACCACTTATAAACTAAATTGGGGATGAATGGTGTATCAATCAATTGAAATTTCTACTAAAATTTTAAGTTTTCTCCGAACCTGGTTCTCAAACTGGTTCTTACAAATCTTGTAACTAATAAATACAAAAAATAAAGAAGACATGAATTTTATGTGAAAAACCTCCTTACTCGGGGAGTAAAAATCATGACCAAACTCCAAGATTTTTTTCAAAAACATCATTAATAATAACGAGCAGAATTAGGTTAAAAGCTCTTTAGAACCTAAGGGAATAATCTAGTCACTCGACAATCTACAATCAAACTGAGCGTAGCTACTCACTCCAAACTAGATTCTTAGTGTAGAACAAACGATTGTCACTCAAGGGTTCTTACAAGTATCTTCGGATACAAGCAAAGTAAGATTATAACTCAATGTATCTAATACATGATCAAGACAAAATAAACTAAAATCGAATCAGTCTCAGGAATTTGGTTCTTCAATTTGTCTCTCTTGGTTCTTGCAAAGTTGCTGCTCACAAGAAGCTCTCGTATTTGTGATAGGTGCGCAACTTTTGCAAAAATAAACTTGTACTTTATATTATATATATATATATATATATATATATATATATATATATATATAGTAGACAGCTAGGAATAGAAGAGTGTTCACCAAGTTGCACCAGATCTCCTTACCTTAGCAAATAAAGGAAGTAAAAAGATTTTCCTTCGATATTTTGAAGAAGTAAAATTTACTTCCATAACTACATCCTTAAATCTTGGCCTAAAATCAACTCATGAAAATCTGCCATGATATCCCTAACATTAACACGTGGCTGGTCAGCATAGTATAAATACATCCTTGTCGGGCGCGAAAGTGAATCCCATTCTCGCTAGAACTCTGAGTTGTACAGGAACCACGAGTGGACCCAAGGTTTGAGACTCAGCAGGTAAAAATTTGTTGATCATCAAAACTTGATTTCCAACGGGGGATTATCTAGAGACCACACATACTTATGTGGGAAAATAAGTCGAACCATATCAACATATTTGAGGTTGCTAGCATACCTTAATATATATATATATATATATATATATATATATATATATATATATATATATATATATGGTGCTATAGTAGGTTTAGTCCTAATCGAATTAGTGGTTGATCGAACGTTAAGATGTATGCGTACTACTAGATGTAACCGTCTAGAGGGAAAGCCTTCTTAAGTGTAGAATACGTTTGCGGCATTTTTGTAATTTCCTTTCTTTGGACGCTTAACGGGCGCCAATTCATTTTGTATTATGAATTCTTTAGAAGCTCTTGACATCCTTCTGTTTTATCTAGTGTTTATGAGCTGTTTGTGATAGATGTTACATGTGAGTACTTCTCATATAATGATGTCCATGGGCTATTTGTTGCATACGTGTTTTATATTCTCTTGATATAAACTGCTGCATGATTGCATATAGGGCTGTCCGATATTCCATTTGCAATTGTTTCATCATATAGAGTCACTCGAAACTCCATTATGTATTTTATCCTCCTTTATTATGTTGAAGGTAGAAATCTTGAGCAACTTGGATATCACATGGTGATTCAAATTCCAAGTTATCACTCTGATATTTATGTAAGAGAGTTTAAGTAAAAGTAAAAAAGTACTCAAAATTAATGCAAAAGTTCAATCTGCTGATAGCACATGAGGTAATGTGCTATATTGATTTTCTATTATTTAACAGATCTAGACCCAATCAATGTATAATATGGCACATTAGTCCATGTGCTATCAATGTATTTTTATCACTCTCCCCTAATAATAAAAGTTTTATCTATAACAAAAGAAACTGTCAGAAACTCTTGAACTAATTTAATGCGCGGCAAGAACACTTTCTTCTATGATAAATCGATCTATAAAACCTAAAATGACTTCGAAAAACATTATAAATAACTAGTACTATATAATCGATATTGTTGCAAAGTTAATCAGCTAATTTTCTTATAGAAATAAAATTTGATAAGAAAAGAAGATCCAGGTTTAAGCGGAGTTTGCTGATCAATCCGAATCCATACAAGTTACAAAGCAAACAATAGGAACATGCTCCCACTTCCTTTTGCTATGAAAATAATGACCCACGCCGTCCCATGTGGTTCCTCCTTTAGTGCATATGTAGACAACAATATTAACCAGTTACTTCAACTCTCAAAAGAAGAAAAGTAAAAGAAAAGAAAAGAAAAAGGATAAGAAAAAGGGGGAAAACATTCAGGGATTTTTTGTCCCAATTTTATATATCGTCCTTCCATTTCAACTTACTCTCTTCTTCTTTTTCTTTTTTTTAATAGAAACTTACTCTCTTCATTTCGTGTTATAATCACTAGACACAAAGTATTTATGAGAATTTTTTCTTTTAACTATATTTAAAATACCCTAAAATTTATAGCTTTAAATATGTCATGGCATTTCTATGGTTATAAATATGTTATTATAGGTAAATAAAATGTCTAATGTAAGAAAGTGCCTTTTTATATAAAGGTATTAGTTCTTTTTGGGATGTACTAATAATTGAAAAATGTATTATAAAAAATAAAACAAAATGACACTTTTCATTTATTAAAAGGTAGCTAGATGTGGCTAATGTTTGAAATTAAATGGCACTAAATTAATTTATCTTTTATTTAAATTTAATATTCAAAAGCTATACTAAAAATATTAAAAGTTGTAATTTTTCTCATATTAAAAGAAAAAAAAAACTATCCCTAATTGTATTCCATATGATTTGCCACTCTTTGATTTGTTTAAAAACGATACAAATTTATATCTGAAATTTTCCTATTTTACAATTTCTTTTTCACTCTTAATAAGAATATATTACAAGCACAAATATATTATAACATATATTTAAGATTATAAGTGCTACACATTTTTTTCCTACGTAGCAATTTTTTTTCTTTTTTTTACTAACTTGTGTCGAGTCACATATAATAAAATAAAATAAAGGGAGTACACGTTAAAAGTTAGACATGAAGTTGACTTGGTTTGAATATGTGTCAATCAATTTAATACGAAGAAAATGTGTATATAACAATTCCGTTCATATCCCTTCCACTTTCATATTCTTCGTTGCCACACAGACTTTTGAGAGAGGAAACACTATAGCTTCTGCTTTTTTTATTATATGCAGCTTTGCTTATAGAGAGAAAAGTTAAAGAAAATCACAGCTCTCCATTTTAGTAGAGAGATGGGACTCACAGGAGCGTTCTTGGTGACTCTCATTGTAGTGGCCGTTGCCTTTCCCGTTAATAGCTGCTCGCCGGAGGACATAGCGGCTTTGCTAGATTTCAAGGCAGCTCTTAACGAGCCTTACTTGGGCATCTTCAACACTTGGACAGGCACCAATTGCTCGGACTGGTATGGAATAAGCTGTGACCCCGTTACACAACGAGTTGCCAATATTGTCCTCCGAGGCGAATCCGAAGATCCTATCTTCGAGAAAGCCGGACGTTCTGGTTACATGACAGGTAGAAATGGATTTAGAATTCGAATTTAATATATAAATTCACGATTTTGAAGTGCTTCAACATTATTGAAATCGCCACTTAATGTTTACACTATTTTTTGTTTCATTGGTTTGATTCGTCTATTTAGTTTCAAGAAATTTAGATATTCTAGTTACATGCTAGGTATATAGCGGACCTATAGTTTAAATTTAACCATTATTCATGGTTTTGAGATCGTTGAAAATACAAGTTCAATACACTATTTACTTGATAGTTACAGTATTTCTCTATTTTTCACATTCATAATTTATTGTATGTGCCAAATATTATTTACTGTATATTTTAACACTACATATTTCAGGTTCTCTCTCTCCATCTCTCTGCAAGCTTCACATGCTCACAACTCTTGTTGTTGCTGATTGGAAGGACATCAGTGGTGAGATTCCAACTTGCCTCGCTTCGCTTCAGAACCTTTGTATTCTTGACCTCATTGGAAACAAACTCTCTGGCGAAATTCCATCAGACATTGGTCAACTGAGTGAGCTCACAATCCTTAACCTTGGTGACAACCAAATTTCTGGCTCTATTCCTCCTTCTATTGTCAACCTTGGAAAATTAATCCACCTCGATCTCAGCAACAATATGCTCACTGGAGAAATCCCATCGGATATTGGAAAAATGAGCATGTTGAGCCGAGCAATAATGAACAATAACCAAATTTCTGGTTCAATCCCGACTTCAATAGCAAAACTTTACCGGTTAGTCGATCTCGATTTGTCAACGAACCAAATTTCCGGTTCAATACCGGCTGAGTTAGGTTCCATGCCGGTTCTCACAGTTCTAAACTTAGACAGCAACCAGATCTCGGGTTCAATCCCTACGAATCTACTTACTAGCTCTGGATTAAATATTCTAAACTTAAGTCGAAATTCTTTAGAGGGAATTTTACCTGATATTTTCGTTCCAACAACGTATTTTACACACCTGGATTTATCATACAACAACCTTGGAGGTTCGATTCCTAAAACGTTGTCATCTGCTAAGTACGTTGGACATTTGGATTTGAGCTACAACCACCTTTGTGGATCTATTCCTGAAGGATCTTTTTTCAACTCCCTGGAGGCTTCATCCTTCTCTAACAACGATTGTTTGTGCGGATCGCCTTTACTTTCATGTTAATATTTTTTTGATTTTTCTGTTTTGAGATTTTATTGTTTTTATTAATTAACCAGAATGATGGTTGATTACACATGATTGGTTTTTGTATTATGGTTTCATTTAAGAATAAACAAGAAAATGTTGAAAGAGGACTGAACATTTCTAACGTTTCCTTTTTTGATATATTTTTTTAATGCTGCGGTTCTTTGATTTGCGAAGACAATGGTATCAACTGTTTCAGCCGCTAGACTATTTAGTAATTTCATTAAACAGTAAATTTAAATTAATACCGTACAACGATTATCTCCTACATTTGTAATTTTATTGAATTGTAATTTTAATTTGATGCTATGCAACGGTTATGACGTTGAGTCATTCATGCGTGCACGTGAAAAGGCGTCAAACATGCAAGAGAGAATCAAAAACATTGTACCCCTTCATTGTTTTTAATTCTTAATTAATCATTATTTACTCAGAACTCAATGGTGGCTTCTCTTACTCTAACTATACCACTGACACTCATTAATTTCCGTGTTTTTTGCGGTCCATACAAATTTTTTGGAATTTTTACCTCCTATAACAAAGGTTGATACCTTATTTATTTTAAGTAAATACCCTATATTGCATAGCAACCTTTTGATTTTTATAGTCATTATCTATTTATGGTCACTTCCTACTCTTAAGCCATAAAATAAGGCTGTATTATTTTTTTCTCTCATGTATTAGAATATCCGTCGTTTTCTATTTCTCTACTATGTAAAACCCCTCAATTTCTCCTCCATTTTTTACTCCCAAATCTCAAACTCCAATGGAAAAATCATCCTTTTTCCATACCCAATTCAGCTCCATCTCTGAAGCAAAAGTTGAAGAACTCCTTTTGCTTCTCCTGTTGCTTTCCTCACCGCCACCCTTCTCATCCGCCTCCGCCGTCATCCTCCGGTGAGAATCCGGCGCTGATTTGCGAATCTAATAACCTCCCGAATTTAAAAGACAAGGTTTTTACTATTTTCAGCTTTGGATCTAACCGGCACAAGAGACAACACTCCTCCTCTACTGATCAGTTTCATTATGATCCGTTGAGTTATTCGCTGAATTTCGAAGATGGGTTTGATGATGAAGAAACCCCTTTGGGTAATTTCACTTTTCGACTCCCTCCTTCCCTGGTTGAGCAACTTGAATCTTCTGCTAATATATTTCAATGTATTTCAATTATCTCGATGTATTTCACTGTATTCATTGTCTTTTTTTACATTGTATTTCATTGTATCCCGCTGTATTCTATGTATTTCATTGTATTCACTGTCTTGCTATATTCCACGAATGTATTTTCATATATTTTTTTAATTAATATAATTTATGTATTCAGATGTATTATATAATTTCTCTAAAGATTATTATATTTTTGGGGTGTTTTTCAGTTGAGAATCTTTTTATAACTGGAAATACAAAATTCACGTGTTATAATTGAGTTTGTTAAGTTATATTAGGAGTCTATTATGTTAATTGATTCACTTTCCGTTTAAAAATAGTGTAATCCCCTATTTCACGCCGTGAATATAGTCGAATACAATAATCTGTCCAGCTGTAATCCCATGTTTCACGCCATGAATACAGTCAAATACACTCGAATACAAAAATTATGTCCAGTTGTAATCCCCAGTTTTACGCCATGAATACAGTCGAATACACACGAATACAACAACTGATTAGCTGGACTTCCCTGATTCACGCCTATTTTTGCTACTGTATTCATGAATACAATAGCTTAAATACATCCAATATATCTTATAACAACAGAAAACATATCTACAATTCGTAATATAGCAAATGGTATCTATAGATAGCTAATTACCACTAAAAGATAGTGCTTTATGAAAATTTTTCAAATTTTTTCGCCTTGCTGTTTTCTGAAGTATTCGTATAATTTTGGGTGAAAATTATTTGGATCCTCCCACTTTATCTTAAAAATCAAACTACTCCTTCAATATTCAAACAATAGACATTTTGTTCCTCGAAATTGAATTGCACTTTTAAAATACCTATTTTATCCTCAATCTTAATAGCCTTCGTCAATATATTTTTTTCATTTTTAATATCACTACATTTTTCTTAAGCTATGTTATGAATTTACCTATAGTTAAAATAATTTATTCCTAATATTTAAAAAAATGAAAAGAAAAATCAATCATATAACACTACTAGAAAATGAATTTATTGGAACGGTTTTTGGGAAACGATTTTGTAACTATTACAATAGATCATATTTTGGAACGGTTTGAACCGTCCCAATAGAGTCAAAAGGCTTCTGGCACACTTCTGAACAATAACCGTTCCAATAGTGTATTAACCGTCACCATAAGTAGCTGTATGGAGACAGTTTTTATAGGCGATACAATAAGGTTGTTTGTGGGAACGGTTTTGTGAAATAAAAAGCTATTGGGGCGGTTTAATTTTCCCTCCTCCGTTTCCCTCCTAGGTATTTATTAAAAAACAAAAATAATGGACCCCACTAATATTTTAATAACTCTAAAATACAAAACCAACCTAGAAGACATTGACTTCACTCTCAACAGCGATTCCCCCAAAATCTCAAAGACCTCTCTCTCTGTTCATCAACCTAGAACCCACCGGCGAACTCTGTCAACCAGCTCCGGTGAAGGACGATTATTTCCGGTGAAGGACGACCATTATCGGCTAACATACCACAATTTCTGAGGTAAGCTTTCGGGTTTTTACCTGTTCGATGTTTGTTGTTACTGTTCGATTTTGCTTTCTTCTTCCCTAGTCTGAAAAATTATTTCATTGCTCCTTCTATTTTCTTTCTTTGATAATATTTCTGATAAACCCATTATTTTGCTTCTGTTTTGTTTGTATTATGAGATATATTTTGTGATTTTTAGTTTGCGAAATTGGGAGATTTATTTGTTAGGTTTTGATTTTGTGTTAGAAACCATGGAATTTGATGTTTGCTATCGATGTTCGATGTTCGATGCCTTGTTCGTTATTCTGAAAATGGTTATTTTGTATTATATGTGGGAATGCATGGAGTAAATTTTGTCAACAAATGCTATTCATGAAGGCATCGGAATTGAAAAGGAATGACCATGGAAAATCTTGTAGCAATATGATTGAACCTATAAAACTAGTTTTGGATGGAATGTAGCTGGGAGCAGGGGCGGAGCCACCTTAGCTTAAGCGGTGTCATCCGACACCACTTCGTCGGAAAATTTATATATATATATTTGATTAGTATAAAAAAAGGAACTAAATATATTAAAATGACAATACTTGTCACAAAGGAAGGCGCAACTCTGATGGTGAAGTGCCTAATCTTATTCAGAAGTGTCGTGGGTTCGAACCAAATAGTTACGCATCTATGTGCTTTTAACTTTTCAGCATATAGGGTCTAGGTCTAGTTTGTATTTCACTTGCTACTATTTATCTTGCATCTTTTCTTCCTTTTTTCCGGCAACGATTGCTTGGCCATGGAAAATCCTGTAGCAAAATATGATTGAACCTGTAAAACTAGTAGTTACTTGTTATTATGCCTGAAGCTTGTCTAACATAGGAAAATTTGATGTTACCTATGAGGATTGCACAATGAAACTTCACTAACATCATTTGATGATCAATTAATTGAATATGCTCCTTTGCTAATCTTTTCTATGCTAAGAGAGGAAGTTTATGTATACTTTTACTCCCCATTTTAAGTTAAGAATTGGTTATTTTCATTTAATTTTTGTAAGATAATGGCTTGATTAGTTTCAAGTTGTGACTGCTTAAATGAGGCACAGACTCTTAGTAATTTCTAGGGAATGTTGTGGAATGTTGTGTTTTGTAGAACTGGAAGTACGTATCTAACCTTTCACTACCTAGTGAAAATCATGTGCTTGGGCTAGGCCAATTTTCAGTCAGCTATAGAAATTCAACTAAGTAACTATTTTTCATTTCTATCAAGAAAACTATGAATCTCGACATTAAGATATACATAGAATGAACTACTGGAAGCAGTCTTATTCAGTTAATACATAGCCATAGTGAGCTTGGAGACAGAAACTTCGGTTGAGAAACTACAATCACAGTGTTTGAGATGTGGAAAATTTGGGATAATTAGCTCTTGCAGAAGCTGTTTCTATACTGGAAAATAATATTTTAGCTCATGACTTGTCTATCACAGAGTCCATTCAAAGTGTAACACATCTGCTATCTCATATTTGCTTGTTTCCTTTAATGTTCAATGGCCATTCTCTCATTTGCATTAAGTGTCATTTGTATCTCGTTTGATATCAACAGGTATTACCATCAGTTAGAACCTTGGATGTTTCCTTGCGACAACAGTTTAGATCTTTATCAATACCTACCAATTCAACTTTACTTGCTGGGAAATCTAAGCTCATATTTCTTTTGAGTATTCATGTCTTATTCGTTAACTGTTCGTTCATTTAGATAATGAGCATGTGTATATGTATATGTGGTAAATAGGTATATAAGTTTTCATTTGTCATTATTCTTGTAGTTAATTTTTTTTTCATTTGACGGATCGTTATTTATACTAACATTTCACACTTTTTCCATGAAATCTGCAGGTAGTTATCCCATTGCACCAGCTTAAGGCAATTAATCCTTCATCAAGCAGGACAAATCCATCCGAAAGATATGTCCAGACTATATCTGTCGATAACCTGAATTACTGGAAAGCGCAGGACATCTAGCTGATAACAAGTTCTCTGAAGTTCTCTTCTAATACCTCTTTGTTCTATTGTAGTAACTTCTCTGAAGTTCCAATCATTAAGTTCATGAATCCCATGAAAGAATCAGAGCTAATATGTTTCTATATAACATTTCCATCTTTTATATCCTTGAATAAATTGTGTAATTTGGGACCTCTGATCTTCATCTTCAATACTGTCCTAGCCAACAACCTGTTGCATGAGTATAATTTTTAATTTTAGTGATTTAGTCAAAAGGGACTTGTTCTAGATTATGTGTAAATACTTGTCTCACTCTGGATCAGTCACTGAAAATTAAAAGTATGTAGCTTGCGAAGATATTATTCACAAAAAACATCTCACAGACTTGGATTAAGAACGTGATAAAATTTCGTCCAGTGAAATGATACCATTTAAAATGTATCCTCAAGTACTGTTTGTCCCTGTTGCTTATTTCAGTCAGCACATTAAGCAAAAATGATGAGTTCATGGTTCACTTTAGTCCATAAGTTGAAGGTATTATATTTTAGCCGTGTTGCACAAGCGGGAAGTCCAGAGTCCAGACTCCAAACATAAAGCACGTTAACCTAAATTATATTTCCTACACATGATAAGGGTCCAGTTAGCTCAGCATACAACCCTTCTATATGAAAAATAAACAGTTTGAGAAAGGTAGACAGGAACCTTTTGGCCTCTCACAGGTCTGGACATGTCATTTATGTTCTTTTGAGACATAGTCGATTCTCGTCTACATATTCTGTTCAACATCAAAAAGCATAAATTTTTAATTTGAAGTATGATCATACTGCTTTATACTATTGGGCAGATAGTGGTTGCAGTTTTCGCTGAAAGTATGATGTGTGTGTATTCCTGCAAAACTCGACTGCTGAGAGTATGATGTGAGTGTGTGTGTGTTTATGCCAGGGTTGTGAAAAGCGAGAAGCGAATTCTGTTATATGAAGCGACTCGGGTAGTCAAAAGCGTGCGTTTCCCACTAAAAAGGCAGAAGCGGCGAAGTGAAGCGAGTGAAGGGATCAGTGTACTTCTATTACAACAGGACCAGCAGCAACAACGACTAGGGTTCCCTTTCAACTACAATAGAGATTCAGCGGCAACAGGTATGTGATGATGTCTACCTTCACTGTTTCAGCGTCGAAATAGCAACGAAACGCTGGCGATTTTTTTTTACCTTCGGTTCTTCTTTCTAAGTCTTCTCCTCTTTGATGAAATGCTGCCTAGTTCTTCTTTTATAGTTTTTATGCTGCCCAGTTTTAACAGAATGTTATACTGCCAGTTTGAAAATCTGTGCTTGGAGGTTTTTCCCTTTACCTGGTTTTACATTCTTCTCTTCACTAAAGGTTGGGATGCATACAAAAGGCCTTGATTCTTCTAAATTGGCTAGGTTTCATAGATCTGCCTTGGTTTGATGCATTATGCCTAACAACTATAAAGGCTTATAGTTTATTCTCCAACAGGCAACATGTATATCATGTAAGATATTTTAACGTGAAAACCAAACTATTATTCTTCCTACTACAGAAGTCTTAAAGTATTGGTTGTCTACTGCTATCAGTTTAGGTAAAGTAGATTATAAGTCTCTATGTTGTTATTTTGTAAATCAAGTGGATAGTTCTTTTTACCTTAGCATCAGTCACACAGTTCAATATAATAAGTAAACCAGGCAGATTTCAGCTTTCTAAGATCAACTCCTAGAATTTGTCTTTAAATTCTACTGTTGTCTTTTATATAATACCTATTAGAGATAATTTATTTTTGTATTCTTCATCAGATTCTGATAGACATGAGTCAAGAAAGACCTTCAAAGCCCTAAAGAAAGACAAATGCTACATACACAAAACCTGGAACAATGGCATCTTTGGCAAATCAAATAAGGAGTTCGTTTAGCCAAAATATGGTGTTCCCGCTAGAAAATCAAANTGCTTGAATTGTGGATGTCGACCGATAAAAAGCATTTCGCATCAATCCAATAAAGTAAACTCTTTCTCCCTTAGAATTCCTACTTAATGAATAAGTTGCTTTCTTTCCTCGTGTATTCATCCCTTACCTTTTAATATTGAACATTATTGTTTCCCTTTCTGTATACTTCTTATTCTTCCCTTAGAATGACCGTCCATCTTTTATATTTTTTTTAATAGTGAAATGTAGCATACACCATGTATACCAGAGAATTCCTCCTATGTGGTGCAGCAAAACTCTTATTTACTCGTAAAAATGGGTGTATTTTTTAAATTCCTACATATGAGTTTTAATTAAAAATGAATCACTACATTTCAAAAGAGAGAAATTAGAGCATGGAATACCAACAAAGAGGGCTCGGGCGAGTCAACAGAGACCACTGCTGTAAATTAATGGGAATGGAGACAACTGATTAGGTGAGTTAAATTTTGTACCAGTAACTCTCTTGGTTTTGGTTATTAGGAGTGGAAGTTACAGATTCCATGCATTTGTAGTACCTTCGCTTGCTCATTAATTTGAAACTTTGGTCTATATCACTCAATGGTGCTTTGCCTGAGCATAATCAGCAACTCAAACGAGTAAGAAGTAGGCAAGTAGCTCATCTACTACTCCAGATGTTGACTATTTTCAAAATAGCTGATGAGCCTTACACACCCATTGTCAACAGGAAAAAGGCCCTGTCATCAAGA